>NW_024879666.1:32500-105000 GCF_900700415.2 Clupea harengus | reverse complement strand
ACACACACACACACACACTCACACACACACACCTCAGACATCTACACACACACTCTCACACACACACCTCAGACATCTACACACACACACACACACACTCAGACATCTGTCACCATGCCAACGCACGGCAAGTACTCCGCCACTGTCCAGCCTTGTCCAGCGTTTGCTACGCGTTGAAGGGAAGGCCATTCAGTCTCGGTATGTTCGGTGTGTGTATTGTAGGTGAAATTGGTACCAGCCTCACATGGGAGTACCAGACTATGTAGGTAACTTACCCTGTGAGCAGGAGCCGGGTGAATGTGGGTGCAATTGTGTATAAATTGTGATACCGTCTTTGCGAGGGCCACCAAGACACACTGGTGCTGTCCTTGTAACAGCAACAATATGTTGGTAGTCTCACCCGATTGGACAGGCATCAACCATTCAACACAAAGGCAGATCAATTAAGTTGAACACCTAGGGGGCGCCACACAAAGTGTAGGGTCCTCCACGGTGGTCAAAATAAAGATAATCCACAAATCAGTCTCGTTAAATATATCAGTCTCATAAAATATATTATACTATCAATTTGGAACTCTGATTAATGATTAACTGAATAACTACAACCAAAGTTACCTTATTAATAGCAAGGTTGAAAGTCATTGGAGTCATTTCACCTTTTTTGCCTGGAGAGCCACTTTTACCAATTTTATTTTTTTATCTCAGAAGAGCCACACAAAGACGGTTACAAGAAAACGTTTGGATATTTAACTAACAGTTACTTTTATTCAACAGAGTTTTTTTTAATACATTTTCTACTAGTTCTTAAAGCTGTGCTCGCTGACGTGCGATTCCTTTCCGGCTGATCGTTCAGTGATTTGAACTTGCCCACCCAGATGTCAGACGAGGTCAGGTCGGCAACCTCCATTTCAAAATCGGCAATAGAAACACCAGGGATGCATTATACGTTTTTTTCCTTTTTGACATTTTTCTCTAGCCTATCAACTTTAATAATTTTCTCGTTGACGGAAATGTAGGGAAATCTGTGATTTTGTTTGATATTGGCATGGCAACCAGCCGCGAATGTAATAATATTGTGCAGGCTATGGTTACGGAGTCAAGTGAGGTGGAAAGTTAAATTAAATCACTCAGATAGACCTACGTATTTGCCACGAAGCCTTGTCATTTTAATATAGGTAGTATTGACTGTTATTTTAGCCTTCTACTAGGCCTAGGCTGATCCCTTGATTACACGTTATTGGGAATGTGAATTTATACAGGACAGAGGTGCCACCTGGTGGTCACCATAAACGAAGCACATTCTGCTTCGTACATAACATTTCCTCCCCGCTAAGATATGTTGTCAATAAACACAAAGGATATTTTCTTTAACACAACAGAAAAGATTACAGCTCAAATAATAATGATGGGGATGTCCTATTATACTGGAAACAATATGTCTCAGAACTCACACAGTCTTACAGCGTTATATTAATTATACAATGTGTTCACTCAGTACCGTAACATACGGGTGGTTGAGTGATCCTCACAGGATAGCGTCTTACTGTCTCTGTTACTGCAGTTACACCAGTCTGTGGTGGTGCAGTGGACTGGTGTGTTTGTGGAGATTCTGTGTGCTGAGGAACTCGATCGTCAGGCTCTTGTGGGTGAGGTGTATTAGAGTGAGGTGTGGTGCAGATATCACTCTGGGATAGGTCCTCTGGTAGAGAAAGGTTCACTGCAGTCTGCTGCAGCTCTGGATCGGGGCGTGTCAGCATCTGATCCACATGGCGTTTCCATACCCCTGGTACTCCCACATTTACCCTGTACGACACTGGGCCTGTCTTTTCCACAACAGTACCCTGTGTCCACTTCTCCTCCCCCTTCCTATAGTCACGCACAAGGACTGGATCAGCAACAGCAAACTGCCTGTCCTTTGAGTGTTGGTGGTGGCGTTGTTGTTGGGCATCCTGTGATCTGTGCACTGTTCCAGCAACACTGGGTTTCAGGAAATCCAGACGAGAACGCAGCCTGCGTCCAAGGAACAACATGGCTGGTGTTTCAGTTGTTGTGGTGTGGGGGATGTTGCGATATGCCAGCAGGAACGTGTCAAGGCGTTGTTGCACCTTTCCGGTGCCTTTGGATGATTTTAAAGCCTGTTTGAATGTGCGCACAAAACGCTCGGCCAAGCCATTGGTAGCAGGATGATACGGCGCTGAGCGGATGTGTTTGACTCCATTGGACTTCAAAAATGCACTGAATTCTTCAGAGCAGAACTGAGGTCCGTTGTCGCTCACAAGGATGTGCGGCATTCCATGGCGACTAAAAAGGCCCCTGAGCACTTGAATGGTCTTGCTGGCTGTAGTGCTGTCCATGATATGCACCTCAGGACACTTGGAATGGGCGTCCACAGTGATCAGGTACATATGTCCTTCAAAAGGACCCGCAAAGTCCACATGTATCCTTTCCCAAGGACTGGATGGCCACATCCAAGGGTGTAGAGGTACTAGCCCAGGTGCTTTTTGTACGCTCTGACACGGGGGGCAGGATTTAGTGTGAAGCTCAATTTGAGAGTCGATGCCGGGCCACCACACATAACTGCGTGCCAAGCTCTTCATCCTCACTACACCTGGATGTGCTGTGTGGAGCTCTTTCAGAACCCGGGGGCGCAGTTTAGGTGGCACAATCACTCTCATACCCCACATGAGGCATCCCTGTTGTATGGTGAGATCATGCCGGCACAACAGATAGGGCGACAGCTCTTCGCATGTGTCCTTTGCAGCTGGAAAACGACCAGTTGAGACAATTTCTTGGACCCGAGACAAGGTGGGGTCAGACAGGGTGTCACGTTTGATCTCGGTGTTACTGACTGGTAGTGTGTCCAACTGAGATGTGTAGAACACCTCTACTGCGCCTAGCTTCTCTTTATGTGTGTGGGAGAGTGGTAAGCGTGAAAGTCCATCTGCATTTGCATGTAGTGCACCTTTCCGGTATTGGATGGTATACTCATGCGCTGATAGGAGCAGTGCCCAGCGCTGCATTCGGGCTGCAGCCATTGACGGCGTACTTTTCACTGGACTTAAGATGGAGGTCAGCGGGCAATGGTCAGTGAGTAGGGTAAACTTGTTACCATAGAGGTACTGATGGAACGTGCGAACTCCAAAGACTATCGCTAGCGCTTCCCTCTCTAACTGAGCATAGTTTTGTTCTGCCTTGCTGAGTGTTCGTGAAGCATACGCTATAGGTCGTTCCTCTCCATCAGGCATAGCGTGCGAGAGCACAGCTCCGACCCCATATGGTGAAGCATCGCATGCAAGGCGAAGGGGCAGCTCAGGATTGTAGTGAGTCAATACTTCCTGTGATACTAGAAGTGCTTTTGCTTTCTGGAAAGCTGACTCACAGTCTACTGTCCACTGCCATTGCTTCCCTTTGTTAAGCAGTTCATTCAGTGGTTTTAGGACAGTGGCTAGATCAGGAATGAAACGTCCATAATAGTTCAGCATCCCTAGGAAAGAACGTAGCTGGCTGACATCACATGGTGCTGGTGCTTCCACAATAGCACGTACCTTCTCTGGTGATTTGTGGAGCCCAGACGCGTCAATGATGTGGCCCAAGTATTCCACAGACTCCTGGAAAAACAGACACTTCTCTTGTTTGAGATGCAGGCCATACTCCTCTAGCCTGCCCAGGACTGAATCCAGCGCTTTGAGGTGAGTCTGTTCATCAGGACCACTGATGAGGATGTCGTCCAGGTAACAGTGTGTGTAAGGCAGTCCGAGCAGTACTTGGTCCATAGCCTTTTGGAACAAGCCAGGTGATGACGCTACGCCAAAGGGCAAGCGATTAAAACGGAATAGCCCTTTTTGTGTGGAGATAGTCAGCAGCTTCCTACACTTCTCTTCTACCTCCATCTGTAGATAGGCATTCGATAAGTCTAACTTACTGAAGTGTTGCCCTCCTGCTAGAGAGGCAAAAATGTCTTCAATGCGTGGTATTGGATATCTATCCACGCAGAGAGCTTGGTTGAGGGTGACCTTGAAATCGCCACACAGTCTCACTGTGCCATCCTTCTTGATTACAGGCACCACAGGTGTGGCCCACTCACTATTCTCCAATGGTGAGATCACCCCAAGCTCAGTTAGGCGCTTCAGCTCGGCCTCCACCCGAGGTCGAAGAGCATAGGGCACATTACGTGGGGGGCAGAATTTGGGTACACTGTTAGGTCTAACAGTCAGTGTGGCTTTAATCTGTTTCATTGTGCCTAACTCTGTAGAGAAAACAGCTGAGTGTCTCTTTAACACCGTCTTTAAGTTGTCTTTCTCTCTTCGCTCAATGGCATGCACAGTCTTTAAGTCTTTCCAGTTCAGTTTAATAACCCTTAGCCACTCTCTACCAAACAGTGGAGGTGCATCAACTTTCACTACGTACAAGGGCAAATCAGCACACTGCTTATTTAATTTGACTTGTACTTTGATGACCCCTTCTGGTGCCAATGGCTCTCCAGTGTATGTCTTAAGCATAATCTCAGTGGGTTGCAGAGGCAATTGACTCAATTTGCTTCTATACTGACTCAAAGAAATTAAAGACACAGCAGCCCCAGTATCCAATTCCATTTCCATTTTCTTTCCATTTACTCTAGGCAGCACAGAGATTCTGGAATATTTCCCCTTTTCAGACAAGGAATACAGTCCCAACTCAGAGTCAGTGTCAGATTTAGTCTCATCACTTTCACTAACATTTCTAGCATCAACCTGATGAATTCTCTTCTTTCTATCTTTAACACTGCGCTTAATTGTATTACCTTTCTGTTTCCATTCTCTGTCTTGGCTGCTTCTGGCTTGGCTGCTTCTGGCTTTACCCTTACACATGCGCTTGGTATGGCCTTTCTTCCCACACTGGTAACAGTCACAATCTTTGTACCAGCAGTCTTCATCCCTATGGTTCATTTTCCCGCAGCGGCGGCATTGGTCACCTTTTTGGGAAATCATTGCATGCACTTTAAGTGAACCACTTAATTGCTGCACGTCGCGCGTGGCTGTCTCTGCCGACACAGCATACTCCACTGCTTTGTGAAAAGTGAGATCCTTCTCAGTCAAAAGACGCTTCTGCACTGTTTCACTCTTTAGTCCACAGACAAATCTGTCCCGTAGTGCGTCTTCTAGATAAGCACCGAACTCACAATACTCAGAAAGTCTTTTCAGTACTGCAACATACTGTGCAACGGTTTCCTCTTCCCCCTGATTTCGCTTGTGGAAACGGAATCTTTCCGCTATCACGAGCGGTTTTGGAGCGAAATGGGCTTGCAACACGTCCACAACACGTCCATAATCCATCTCCCCAGGCTTGTCAGGAGCCACCAAACTGCGTAGTAATCCATAAGTTTTAGGTCCCATCACACTAAACAACACCGGCACTTTCTTCACTGTTCTGATCTCATTAGCCAGAATGTAATGTTCAAAACGCTCAATATACGTTGCCCATTGCTCACCGGTATCATCAAAGGGATCCATATTTCCAATTATTCCAGCCATGATGCGTCCGCTTTCAATGGATTGCACTTCAATGACAGATTCTTCGGAAGAAGATTGGCTCATCACCTCTTAACAGCTACAGGCTATAGCCCACTAGCTAGCTTCCAACTTGGTTGTTCTTTTGTTCCGTCTTTAGAACTACGCACCTCGTCGCCAATTTATGTCATGTTCCCTGTATGTTTTAACTAGATGCAATCATCCACATACACACAGAGAGGGACACGAAACCTTGTAGCTTGTTCTACAACTTAGCTAGTCTGGTTTATTGGGAACGTGAATTTATACAGGACAGAGGTGCCACCTGGTGGTCACCATCAGTGTTGGGAGTAACTGATTACAAAGTAACCGATTACTGTAATCAGATTACTTTATCCAGTAACTCAGTAATGTAAAGGATTACCTTTGAGTTTTCGGTAATCCGATTACAGTTACTGACCGAATAAAAAAGCAGTTACTTCAGTTACTTTTTACGTGCCTACCTGCTCCCTTTCATTCGATTGATATGCTCACGCGCGGCCGTGACCCCATATTCACCTCAGTTTCCATGGTGTTACTTTGTAAACCGTTGGTGGGAACTGCTGTGAATGTGGGGTCACGCGAGTAGTAGGCTAATAAACATGATGGCAGGCGATAAGAGTGACCACGGATGTTTCGGAAGATGGAAATACTCCCATTATTTTCTTTTTGTAATTTCATATTTGAAAATTAAATGACAATCTAGATAACTGACTCTGTTTGATATGTCACTAATCCTATAGTGTACTGGTGCATTACAAAATTGCTTGTTATATTCACATTTCTATTAATTTGGCTTGGGTGCAATGGTTGGGACATTATGGTAAAAATAGATTGCTATGTACAGTCTGCTTTTTAACCCTTCCTGTTTATGTCATCGGGTCAAGATGTGCCTAGAGTGCTGGTATAGGATCAGATTGTCTTGTGTCTATTCAAAGATGCAAAACTGATCCTAGATCAGCACTTCTATGATTCAGGTAAGGGATGATCTTTTTTTTGTTTTTGGAAAGTAACTGAAAGTAATCAGTAATCCGATTACTTTATAGAGCAAGCAATCAGTAAAGTAATCTGATTACAATTTAGAGAACGTAATCAGTAACTTTACCTGATTACTTTTATTAAGTAACTTGCCCAACAATGGTCACCATAAACGAAGCCCATTCTGCTTCGTACATAACAGTCAGCAAAAGAGCCAGTGGTGGCTCGCGAGCTACAGGTCCCCGACCCATGCCTTAGATGGTGTGGCGAAGCCAACTACCAACTAACCATGAAAATATATAAACAGTTACGTTCAGTAAACAAAACAGATGAAATACATGAACAATGGCATATGTAAACAGTCCTATGCTTAGCCCGGTTGTGAATAAGCTACGATAGCTAAATGCCCAGTTAATGAGAATATACCAGTCCTTTGGAAAAGGGTTGTGCTGGCGGATCCGACGTTGATGAGGCAGAGAAGAGATGATGATGTCTGTAGAGGGATGAAGATGTCCGTAGATGGAGAAAGTTGTCCTTGCTGTGATGTTGTCTGTGTTACAGTGCAGTTTAGGTTGGAGGATTTGATCGGTCGTTCTGTTGCAGGTCTTCGCGATTTCGGTTGCCGTGCTTCGTTCCCGTTGCAGGGTTAGCTAGCAGGTATCTAGTTAGCTGCTTACGTCAAACTTACTTTGTCTACGTTAGCGGTCCGTGTTTGGCTAACGAGAGATCTAGACAAAAGTGAGAGCTTTGTCTGTTCTCTTTCGTTGTGAGGGGACAAAAAGAGTGGGTCTACACCCTTGGACGAATGAGACAAATGAGACGGTGTGCTCCAGGCGATGCCGCAGGTGAGAGAGGAGGTGTATGCCTGGCAACGCCAGTGGAGAGAGAGACATCTGGGAAGACGTGGCTTTTGTTTTAGTTAGTTTTGCGTAGGTTTCCGGTTCAACCATACGTACGTTACTGATTAAAGTCAAACACAATGGACGAATTCCAGGTGTACCTACAAGAGCGTTGTACCAGATGGTACCACCATCCGCCTGAACACGTGTGTGTGTTTGCAGACGTGTTCAACCCCATCTCAAAGCCCCAATAACTCGATCTTATAGCCCCATTACCCAGGACAAATCCAATTGCAGCCCCAAAGTGCAGAGTGTTTGCTTGTGTGATGCGCATTGTGTGTGTGTGTACACATTCTGAGATGTTCTGTTCATAATGACATGTGCATACTGTGTGTGTGTGTGTGTGTGTGTGTGTGTGTGTGTACGTGTGTACACACATTCTGAGATGTTCTGTTCATAATGAGATGTGCATTGTGTCTGTGTGTCTGTGTGTGTGTGTGTGTGTGTGTGTGTGTACATGCGCATTCTGAGATATAGACTCTGTGTGTGTACACATTGTGTGATGCGCATTGTGTGTGTGTGTGTGTGTGTGTGTGTGTGTGTGTGTACACATTCTGAGATGTTCTGTTCATAATGAGATGTGCATACTGTGTGTGTGTGTGTGTGTGTGTGTGTGAGTGTGTGTGTGGTGTGTGTGTGTGTGCGTGTGAGTGTGTGTGTGTGTGTGAGGTGTGTGTGTGTGTGTGTGTGTGTGTGAGGTGTGTGTGTGTGTGTGTGTGTGTGTAGGGAGAAGGGTGTGCGAGAGGTGGTGTTCGTGAGCGGTGAGCGGGAGGAGCACACAGCAGAGTGGCGCAGGCGTGTGTACACGGACGGCACGCAGAAGACCATTTATACCGACGGTCGCCAGGCAACACACTATGCCAGCGGCCGAATGCGCATCAAAGACTCCCAGGGACGTATCGTCAAGGATACACACACACACTGACACTCTCCAGGGACGTATCGTCAAGGATACACACACACACACTGACACTCTCCAGGGACGTATCGTCAAGGATACACACACACACACTGACACTCTCCAGGGACGTATCGTCAAGGATACACACACACACTGACACTCTCCAGGGACGTATCGTCAAGGATACACACACACACTGACACTCTCCAGGGATGTTTCGTCAAGGATACACACCAACACTGACACTCTCCAGGGACGTATCGTCAAGGATACACACCCTGACCATCCCCCAGCTAGATAGAATTGTTGGACTGCAGTGAAGACTTTTTTTAGTGTGTGAGTAGACTTGTGTTTATAAATGTATATGTGTTATTTATTTTGCCCTCAGAAATGTGGATATTTTTATTGTTAATAAACTGTTTTTCTGATTTTGAAATTTTGAAGAGTATAGCTTTCGAGTTCTTCACTCTGACCAGTAAAGTTGAGTTGATGAATCAGAAAAACCTCTGAAATGAATTTTCATTTGTATTAAGATCTTACTAATTTAGAGTGGCATGTAAAAGTCTTCCTTGGGTTACGGTTATTCCGCATCCAACGGTACCAAGCTCGTCTTTGTACGACATTCAAAACGGGTTTTTCTTGAATAACTGTAACTAGGAAGGTCCTACAGACTACAATTTCTGCCTATTTCTGTGAGGTAATATCAGCCATTCCGCATCCAACGATTCCAAGCTCATCTATGTAGGACTACAGGAAGTTGTAGTAACTGACATCTGGAGCGCGTTTTTTTTTAATAACTCTAAATAGGAACTCTAAATTACTCTGTGAAGTAATATCGGCCATTCCGCATCCAACGATTCCAAGCTTGTCTATGTAGGACTACTAGTCCAGGCAAAGTAGCGTTTTACAAAGACTAATTGATCAGACTAATTGTAAAATATTTTTTTTCCAGCATAGATCATTTCTATGAGGTGTCCAGAACAACATACTAAAAGTCCTAAGAAATCCTAGTTGAGGAAATATGTTTAATTCTCATCAATCCGAGAAGTGTGCTAATAATGCCAGACAACAATACACTCCAAAAATGTAATTTTTTCCTTTACTCCTATCAAAATTAAACTTTACACAATGAAAGTACCCATGAAAAGTAATTTTTTTTGTATTACAAGTTTCTTTGAAAATGAATGTTAATATGCAAATGAACTATACACTAATCGAATATGCCCAAAATATCAACTCTGGAAACACAGACAAGACAATACGGGCATAGTGTGCATCCCATGTAATTCAAATTAAAATTTGTTTTTAATTTTTTTGTGGGGGGGGGGGGGGGGCACGCAAGCCCCTCCCCCCCATGCGAGGCCCCCCCACGGTGCGGGGGTAATCTCTACGTGCTGGTAGTAACAGATACAAGAATGGTAGGGAGTGTGCAATGGGCTAGTATAGCCAGTTAAGGGATAGACAGTGGGTTGCCAAAATGGGGATCTTACCAAATAGTGAGCCGGCATCGATGTGTTAAGAACTGTGTTATAACTCATTCATAATGGCTTATTAATGACTTACAAAGGGTTTACAACCTAATTAATAACCTATTTATAAACCATTTATAAACCTTTATAAAGGGAACCTTATTGTAAAGTGGTACCCATAATTTATTCCTAAACACAGACAGGTACAGTGGAAAGGAGCTGTTGGACAACTACTATATATCATATATCATATATGCAGTAACTTCAACATGTCACTAATCATTTAAGTAACTAAAGAGAAATCAGTTTTACATCAGATTGAATTATTTGTTTTATACACAATGTAGAGGAATATTTATTGTATGACACATTGTTTGTCTGAGACTCCAGATATGTTGATATGTTTACAGTTGGGATCTTTCTGAAGTTCAGAGAACAGCTGCAGTGCTGAGGGTCCGGGCTGATTCCCATTCAGATGAAGCTCTCTGAGTGCTGATGGGTTTGATCTCACTGCTGATAGTAAAGATCTGAGGCCTTTATCTGTAATACTGCAGAGCATCAGGCTGTAGAGAAAAATAAGGAAAGGCTCCATTAGATCAGCTGAGGGACACACATGAGGACAAAGAGGGAAGCAGTTATTACCTCATGTGTTCTGTGCATGCTGGACATGTAAGACATCAAAATAAACCACATCCATATTTCTGAAAGGGTAGAGTAGAAATGTACAAAGTACAGTATGTGAGTGTAATACAGTTAATGCCTTTGGGTTTCAAAATTATGTGAAATGTGTGTGTGTGTGTGTGTGTGTGAGGGAACATGTAAATTCCCTGTCAACAATCAGTACTTGGTCTTGTGATACTCACTTTAGTTTAGCCTGACAGACAGTAGAGAGAAAAGGACACATATTCTGTTTCCTTTTAGATAATAAAATGTTACTGTCAATTTGTTTCCTTTACACTAATAGTGTGTGTGTGTGTGTGTGTGTGTGTGTGTGTGTGTGTGTGTGTGTGTGTGTGTGTTAAAGATGGGAAGGGAGTGTTATAAGAAGTGGTTTGTCCAATCATTTCCACACTTGTCTCAATACCATGTCCACTTTTTCCAAACTCTCCACACAGTGTGCTTGTCACGCCAGCGCTGAGCCCTGCTCCTGCCACGCCCCCTCCTGACTCAACACACCTGCCTCAGTCACCTTCCCAATCTCCTGATTGGTGGATTACCTGCACCTGTCACTCCCTCCACCACTAAAGAAACTGCTCACTCCCTTGTCTGGCCTCGTATCACTAAGGACTACAATCCCCACGACTCACTCCGTTTCCATATCTGCCCCGACTCCCACTTCCAGGTCTTCCTATCCGTTTGCATTTCCTCCTGTGCTTATTGGTCCTGTATTAGTTCCTGTTTACTCCTGGTTTGCCTTTTGGTTTTCCCAAGATACTTCTGAGCTTTGGAGTTTTGACTCCCTATCTTCTGTGTCGTTTGAAATCCTGCTTTACTTTTGTGTTTGTCCCGTTTTTCCACTGTTCCCCTGGCTTTGGCTGTTCCCAATAAAACTCCATCTTCCACACGTCTCTGTGTCACCTGAAGTCCCTGACAGCTTTACAGACACACACCAGAGAACATCAGTTAACCTTTGGTGCAAAATGCACTCCAACCACCAAAACACTTCATACTTCACCCACTGCCATAACTAGAGCATATGCTCTCTCCCATTAAACTACGTCATCACTCAATGTACAGTGAACTAAAAACAACAAACAACTTGATACATTACAAAATGCAAATGTAATGTTTTGCTGTATCCTCTAGTTTTGCATAGTTAAGTGTTGCATTGCAAAAGAAAAGAAAAACATACAGTACATATTGTAATCCAAATCAAATTCAGTGAATATGCCTCAAGACAGCTCTATGCTAAAGTTTCTGTGGTATACTATAGTACAGTTGCAGACACTTTTCTTTCCCAGTACAGTAAGTGAAACAACAATACATGAGACTACCACTAGAAGTCTCCTGCAGCCCAAATCCTGATCCGTGGTGTCCACTGAATTTAGCCTGATTGTTTTAATGAACTTCACATTCTACTCAGCAGCATTCTACCTTGACTTGAATTTTTAGAGAGAAATCTTTAGTACATCTTATCCACCCCTAAAATCCCCCATATTCCACAAATATTTCAAGCCAAGCAGTTATCATGACACCAAGACCAAACCTTTTTGATCTATTGGTTTGTCTGTCACAACACTGAAGATACCACTTTTGAGTGGTAAATGTATCAGTGTGTGTGAAATGTGTGATAAAAGGTGTCAGTGGTACAGTGGTTAGTGTTGTTGTAAATAGCTGACCTGGGTTCAGCTCCTGGGCAATGCAAGATGCTATTGTAAGTCACTTTGGATGAAAGTATCTGCTACAGATCAGATGTGGCATTTTTGGGTCACTTTGTCTCATTGATGGCCCATGACTTCCATATACAGCAGTAATAGAGGGACAACTACATCCATATTTTCCCTTCATGCTCATTGCAATGCAAATGCTGTATTACCACTTTTGTATTGTGGTGGAAAATATGTGAACAGAAAAACTCATTAACCAACGTATAATAACATGTGTGTATAATTAACAATCTATGTAATAATCAGTAAAAGTAGAACACTCCCACTCAGTATAATCACTTGGATATTCATGGTATCAAGCTATCAAAACCACTGTGCTACCATAACATAGGTTAGAATGCTCATTCTGTGTGTAAATATAAGGCTAGGCACGGAGTGAGTGAGAAATAACTACACTGAGGGCCTGAAAGCCAGACAACCCCCTTATACTGTACTTGGCAGGGTTCCAACCAGAGGCCCCTAGAACACTTGGCATGGTTCCAACCCAGAGGCCCCTAGAACACTTGGCAGGGTTCCAAACAGAGGCCCCTAGAACACTTGGCATGGTTCCAACCCAGAGGCCCCTAGTGTCTGTAAGTGCGTTTGTATGTGATAAAGATGGAAAAGGAGAGTGTGTTGTAAGTGTAAGTGTGTGTGTGTGTGTGTGTGTGTGTGTGTGGGTGTGTAATAAGGATGGAAAGTAGAGTGTGTTGTGACTGTGCATGTGTTTTTTAAGTGTGTGTGTGTGTGAAAGAGTGTGTGTGTGTGTGGGGGGGGGGTGCGAGTGTGTGTGTGTGAGTGATAAAGATGGAAAAGGAGTGTGTGTTGCAAGTGTCTGTGTGTGTGTGTGGGGGGGGGGGGGGGGTTGAAGGGTGTTTGTGTGTGAGTGTGGTGAAGATGGGTAAGGAGAGTGTGTGTGCAAGTGTGTTTGTGTGTGTGATAAAGATGGAAAAGGAGAATGTGTTGTAAGTATGTGTGTGTCTGTGTGTGTGTGTGTGTGTGTGTGTGTGTGTGTGTGTGTGTGTGTGTGTGTGTTTGTATGATTGAGCGTATAAGTGTGTGTGATTGTAAGAATGTGTGGGTGTGTGTGAGTTTGTGTGCAAGTGTGTTTGTGTGTGTTTGAGTTTGTGTGTGTGTGTGGGGGGGGGTGTTTCTGTGTGTGTGTGGTGAAGATGGATAAGGAGAGTGTGTTGTAAGTGTATGTGTGTGTGTGTTTGTATGATTGAGTGTATAAGTGTGTGTGAGATTGTAAGAATGTGTGGGTGTGTGTGAGCTTGTGTGCAAGTGTGTTTGTGTGTGTGTGATAAAGATGGCAAAGGAGAATGTGTTGTAAGTGTGTGCGTGTGTGTGTGTGTATTTGCAAGTGTGTGTGTGAGTTTCTGTTTGTAATAATGAGTGTGTGTGTTTGTAAATGTGTGTGTGTGTGTGTGTGTGTGTATAAGTGTGTGTGTTTGTAAAAGTGCATGTGTGCAAGTGTGTTTGTGAGTGTGTGATGAAGATGGAAAAGGAGAGTGTGTTGTAAGTGGGTGTGTGATAAAAATGGAAGAGGAAAGTGTGTGGGTGTGTGTGTGTGTGTGTGTGTGTGTGTGTGTGTGTGTGTGTGTGTGTGTGTATATATACATATAGTGTGTGTGTTAAGTTTGTATACATGAATGTGTGTATTTGTGTTTGCATCTGTGTGTATGTTTGTTTGTCTTTATGTGTGTGTGTAGGTGTTTGTGCGTGTGTGTGTGTGTGTGTGTGTGTGTGTGTGTGTAATA
This sequence comes from Clupea harengus, assembly GCF_900700415.2. Lineage (NCBI taxonomy): Eukaryota > Metazoa > Chordata > Actinopteri > Clupeiformes > Clupeidae > Clupea > Clupea harengus. The sequence goes on along the minus strand of NW_024879666.1, from coordinate 91,102 downwards.
CAGATGGAAAAGGAGAGTGATGAGAAGTGTTTACTGCTGAATTAATAGTGACCCTTTACATGTGAAGATCATGACAGTTCACTATCACTGTCAAATTCACTGATAGAAACTCAGTATTTGGTCTTGTGATACTCACCCTAGTTTCTCCAGTTTACAGTTGGGATCCTCCAGAAGAGAAGAAAGATGCTTCACTCCCGAGTCTCCTGCTTTACTCCCATTCAGCCACAGCTGTCTCATGTGTGAGGGGTTTGATCTCAGTGCTGATGCAAGAGAGCTGAAGCCTTCCTCTGTAATACTGCATTCTCCCAGGCTGTAGAGAGAAGGAGAAAAAAACATGTTTCATCTTAGTTTACTGTTGGCACTTCCATTAGCACTTAATATAGCAGACAGTGACTTAATAGTCACAATTTGAGGACTTTTATTGTGTATTCACATATGAAGAGAGAGAGAGAGAGAGAGAGAGGGAGAGAGAGAGGTAACAATGAAAACAACATTTTGAAAATGAAAACTGAAATTTAAATCTAATGTAAAGCTTAAAGCAGCTTTAGAAGGGGACAGGGGATGAATCTGTCACTCTGGATTCATTGCACATAGAAAGCACCTTTAAGTCGTTCAAAAGACTTAACTAGACTTCCATAGAGAATAACAAAGGATAGGAAACAGAACAAGCTACTGCCCAATTAGGCCAGTTTACATTTGGGGATCCTCCAAAAGAGAAGAATGCAGCTAATGTATGTTGATTGAAGAAAATGTGACAGCATCCACTAACCTCAGTTTTTGTGCATGTGTTTTTTAAGTGTGTGTGGATGTGTGTGTATGTTTGAAAGAGTGTGTGTGTGTGTGTGGGGGGGTGTGCAAGTGTGTGTGTGATAAAGATGGAAAAGGAGAGTGTGTTGTAAACGTCTGTGTGTGTGTTTGTAAGAGTGTGTGTGTGTGTGTGTGTGATGAAGATGGATGAGGAGAATGTGTTGTAAGTGTTTGTGTGTGTGTGTGTGTGTGTGTGTGTATTTGCGAGTATGTGTGTGAGTGTATGTTTGTAAGAATGAGTGTGTGTTTGTAAATGTGTGTGTCTGTGTATAAGTGTGTGTGTTTGTAAAAGTGCATGTGTGCAAGTGTGTTTGTGAGTGTGTGATGAAGATGCAAAAAGGAGAGTGTGTTGTAAGTGTGTCTGTGTGTGTGATAAAAATGGAAGAAGTATGTGTGTGTGTGTGTGTGTGTGTGTGTATGTATATATATATATATATATATACAGTATATATATGCATATAGTCTGTGTTAAGTTTGTATACATGAATGTGTGTATTTGTGTTTGCATCTGTGTGTTTGGAAGTGTGTATGTTTGTTTGTCTTTATGTGTAGGTGTGTGTGTGTGCTTGTAAGTGTGTGTGTGTGTGTGTAATAAAGATGGAAAAGGAGAGTGATAAAAAGTGTTTACTGCTGAATTAATAGTGAACCTTTACATGTGAAGAGAATGACAGTTCACCATCACTGTCAAATTCACTGATAGCAACTCAGTATTTGGTCTTGTGATACTCACTCTAGTATCTCCACTTTACAGTTGGGATTCTCCAGAAGAGAAGAAAGATGCTTCACTCCTGAGTCTCCTGCGTTATTCCCATACAGCCCCAGCACTCTCATGTGTGAGGGGTTTGATCTCAGTGCTGATGCAAGAGAACTAAAGCCTTCCTCTGTAATACTGCAGTATGTCAGGCTGTAGAGAGAAGGAGAAAAAACATGTTTCATCTCAGTTTACTGTTGGCACTTCCATTAGCACTTAATATAGCAGACAATGAAAACAACATTTTGAAAATGAAAATTTAAATTTAAATCTAATGTAAAGCTTAAAGCAGCTTTGGAAGAGTCTTTGTGTGTGTGAGTTTGTGTGGGGGGGGGTGGTGCAAGTGCAAGTGTGTGATAAAGATGGAAAAGGAGAGTGTTGTTAGTGTGTGTGTGTGTGGGGTGGGGGGGGGGGTGTAAGGGTGTTTCTGTGTGTGTGTGGGTGTGATGAAGATGGATAAGGAGAGTGTTGTTAGTGTGTGTGTGTGTGGGGGTGGGGGGGGGGGTGTAAGGGTGTTTCTGTGTGTGTGTGGGTGTGATGAAGATGGATAAGGAGAGTGTGTGCGTGAGTTTGCGTTTGTGTATGTGTAAGTGTGTGTGTTTGTAAGTATGTGTGTGTGTGTGCAAGTGTGTGTGTGTGTGTGTGTGTGTGTGTGTGTGTGTGTGTGAAGGACCGGACAGTCACCCCACGTTATTTGGGGATGTGGCGACTGGACTGGGTGATGAAGTGTGGAAGAACCGCACACGGGATGGTGGTGGTCATAAAATATATATATATACATACATTTATTTACAAAGGGCTCCAGCAGCCCGAGACATGTGCCCAAACATACAACACACACATACCGGCCGTACTCACAGGTATTGCAGTACTCTGTACCCTGGGCACCTGCTTGTCCTAAGGTCCAATCACAGGCACCTGTTCGGCCCAAGCCAGGTCCCAATCTAGGCACAGAGACTCACCTGAAACTAAGTACATTACCTGGCCATCGAAAACAAATCCCTACACACACTAAGCACAATACAAGGCACACAAACACGGTACAGAGACAAGGCACACAGAAAAGGCACACAAAACAAAGCCTACAAAACAAGGGAACAAAACGAAGCTAAAAGTGTCCACGCATCTAGACATGTACTGTTTCACACCACTCCGTTATACAGGGAAAGCAGTACATTTGTTTCTCCCCAAAGGTCTGTAGCCTGTAGTCGTGTCGTGTCGTGTCGTGTCGTGTCGTGTCGTGTCGTGTCGTGTCGTGTCGTGTCGTGTCGTGTCGTGTCGTGTCGTGTCTCTCTTGGCAAGTCTCTCTCCTAGTCTTCTCATCAGGCACCCTTTAAATACACAGGCCACTTGGCTAAATTAGTCCAATCAATTATCCTTGGACTCATCCATTGTTGTAGGGGAACATGGAACCAACCATTACGGTGGGGGAGTCAGTGTCTTAAAGGGCCAAAGGCCCTTTTCTTGCTCCAGTGAGAAGGGAGGAAATTCACCTTCTCACAGTGTGATACAAATAGAAAAGGAGAGTGTGTTGTAAGTGTGTGTGTGTGTGTGTTTGTATGATTGAGTGTATAAGTGTGTGTGATTGTAGATTGTAAGAATGTGTGGGTGTGTGTGAGTTTGTGTGCTAGTGTGTTTGTGTGTGTGTGTGTATTTGCAAGTGTGTGTGTGAGTTCGTGTTTGTAAGAATGAGTGTGTGTGTTTGTAAAAGTGTATGTGTGCAAGTGTGTTTGTGAGTGTGTGATGAAGATGGAAAAGGAGAGTGTGTTGTAAGTGGGTGCGTGATAAAAATGGAAGAGGAAAGTGTGTGTGTGTGTGTGTGTATATATATACATATAGTGTGTGTGTTAAGTTTGTATACATGAATGTGTGAATTTGTGTTTGCATCTGTGTGTATGTTTGTTTGTCTTTATGTGTGTGTGTAGGTGTTTGTGCGTGTGTGTGTGTGTGTGTGTGTGTGTGTGTGTGTAATACAGATGGAAAAGGAGAGTGATGAGAAGTGTTTACTGCTGAATTAATAGTGACCCTTTACATGTGAAGATCATGACAGTTCACCATCACTGTCAGATTCACTGATATCAACTCAGTATTTGGTCTTGTGATACTCACACTAGTCTCTCCAGTTTACAGTTGGGATCCTCCAGAAGAGAAGAAAGATGTTTCACTCCTGAGTCTCCTGCTTTATTCTCATTCAGCCACAGCTGTCTCATGTGTGAGGGGTTTGATCTCAGTGCTGATGCAAGAGAACTGAAGCCTTCCTCTGTAATACTGCAGTCCCACAGGCTGTAGAGAGAAGGAGAAAAAACATGTTTCATCTCAGTTTACTGTTGGCACTTCCATTAGCACTTAATATAACAGACAGTGACTTAATAGTCGCAATTTGAGGACTTGTATGGTGTATTTACATATAAAGAGAGAGAGAGAGAGAGAGAGAGAGAGAGAGAGAAGTAAAAACTCTGGAGTCTCCATGGGATCCTCCAAAAGAGAAGAATGCAGCTAATATATGTTGATTGAACAGAACGTGACAGCATCCACTAACCTCAGTGACTGCAGTGTGCAGTGGGAATCCTCCAGTAAAGCACACAGCTGAGTCACTCCCAAGGCTTCTGGTATGAGCTTACTCAGATCCAGCTTAGTCATGAGTAAGGGGTTTGAACCCACAGCTGAAGCCACAGCAGCACAGGCTTCCTCAGCAGCACTCCCTTTCAGGAACCTGTACAAATAGAAACAGTAAATGTATCTGTTGACTGACACAAAAGGTCATCACTGGTACTTAAATACAAAAACACAAAAACATTACAACTTGGGGGGGGGGGGGGGGGGGGGGGGTGCGTGATACGTGTGTGTGTTTGTAAGAGTGTTTGTGAGAGTGATAAAGATGGAAAAGGAGAGTGTGTTGTCAGTGTGTGTGTGGGAGTTGGGGGTGGAAGGGTGTTTCTGTGTGTGATGAAGATGGATAAGGAGAGTGTGTTGTAAGTGTGTGCGTATGTGTGTTTGTAAGAGTGTTTGTGTGTGTGTGTGTGTGTGTGAGTGATAAAGATGGAAAAAGAGAGTGTGTTGTCAGTGTGTGTGTGTGTGTGGGGGAGGGTGTTTGTGTGTGTGTGTGATGAAGATGGATAAGGAGAGTGTGTTGTAAGTGTGTGTGTGTGTGTGCATTTGTATTATTGAGTGTATAAGTGTGTGTGATTGTAAGAATGTGTGGGTGTGTGAGTTTGTGTGCAAGTGTGTTTGTGTGTGTGTGTGTGTGTATTTGCCACGGCAGCCTTTGACAGAAATGTAAAAAAAGCAAACTGAGCAGTCACATATGTGTTTTTCTCATGGGAAAGGAAGCACTGCTACCCACTTGTCAAGTCTATTGATTCAATAAGTCTGCTTGGCCTGGTGCAGCAGCTTTAAATCTTACAGGCTCAGTTTTCACTGCAACAGCTGAGCTCATCCTGTCACTTTTATTATAATTGTAACCCCATTTTCTAATGGAAGTAAAAGAAAAAATTACATTGAGGTGTATTTTGGCCATGCATTATTGACACAGATCTCAGATTGATGAGAATTAAACATATTTCCTCAACTAGGATTTCTTAGGACTTTTAGTATGTTGTTCTGGACACCTCATAGAAATGATCTATGGTGAAAAAAAAATATTTTACAATTAATTCTATTTTTGGCTCCAAAATGGGATACTTTGCCTGGCCTATAAGTAATAACAAACAACAACAAGTACAATGGGCATGAATCAAACAAATAGCGCAGTGACTCCACTAAGAAAATGCTATAACAGTGTACATGGCAGGAAATATGCAAATCCTTAGATATAATCACAATGGGAGCAGTAATGGAAAAGAGTAACTCCTATTACCAGTGCTTTCAGTCAAACAATAGTGACTGATGGGCACACTGATGGAATTTTTTAACAAATAGGAGAATTCAATTTTTCCCTTTACTGTACAAATACAAATAATAAATAAAGAAAGAATTTGGGTGTGTGGATGTGTGCAAAATGTATATAAATGACATGACTTTTCTAAATATGTAAATCAGCAATATGAAATTAAAAGTTCCCCCTTAATTGTTGTCACCTTCGCACACATTCGTATGATCAACTGAAACGTATTAAAAACAATTCTTACAACCCAATGCTCCTAACTAGCACACCAAGAAAACCCAATAAACGCAAAATGGCATTTAAGAAACTCAGTAAACGCAAAATGGAGTCATAAACTGCGCTAAGGAAAGGTAAAAAACGTATATTAGCTTAGAAGATTAAAGGTAACTTTAACATTGCATACATGTATACCACATTTAACACACGAGTCAAAACAACAGTTCGCCAAATCTCTGTTCACGTTAGCAAGCTCGCAATACTACCTTGGGAACCATGAGGAAATCCAGAGTTCGTTGTACTCCCATTGGAGAATGAAATCCAATAAATATTAAATAAAAGTTCACTCTCGCTGTTACAGTTGAACACACAGAAGACACAAACAGTTTTCCATCACCAATAAACTTCGTAGCAGCTACTCACAAATTACTCAGTAGTCCGTGATGCTTGACGGACAGGATGAAGTTCATGGAGGCTAACTTATTAGATTCAGCTCCCAGCTCTGTGACGGTGAACCCAGCCCAAACTTCCTCCGAGCTTCTCTTCATCAGGCACCGTGGACGAAGTTACACAGATAAACTAACGCTTGCTATGAAAGTCCCAGGTCTCGTTGTTGCCCGTGTCTATTTTGAATACACAACTTAATACTGCTAAACCTCTCCTTAACAGACAGAAGACTACCCATTCATGCCACCTACAAATCCAACTTGCTCCAATAAAAAAAACGACTTCTCCTCACACAGGATTGGGTACAGCCTTGAAAAACAACGAATTCCAGCGGGAAACATACATTGTTACTAAACAAGGGAAAGGGCATCATGGTAACTGTAGTTATTTCAAGCACACACAGCGCACACAGTTTGAACTCCAACCACATAGCATTATCAATAAAAGAAAAGCATTAACAAAATAAATCTTTTTCTTAAAGGGTCTAACATGATGTTCATCTATGGTCATTAGTGAAGTCAACAGCTTGATAATGTACCACACTCAAAGACTGAGAGTTGGATTTTGTCTTGATGACACATACATTTATTTCACTGATGTTTACTGTAAAACATGCCAAATACATTCATCAGGACAACAGCCCATATCTTTCTCCTGCTGAGAACTGTTCTACTTCCTGCAGGAGTTAGCGTGGATACAGCAACCACCGTTTCTAGCACGCTGCTGCCACCTAGTGGTAGAACTGGTGTACTTATTCATGAATTAAACCCTGAACACTTCTCAAAACTTGATGCATTTTTCACTTCAGACAATAATCTTGCGCTGAGGGCGCTACAATAACATATGAGGTGTGGCTATTAAATAATGAGACTAATGCTATATGTCAATCTTAATGAAAAATACTAAATATACTCATAGAACTCGTACAGTGCATACGGAAAGTATTCACAGTGCTTCACTTTTTCCACATTTTGTTATGGTACAGCCTTATTCCAAAATGGATTCAATTCATTTTTAATTTTTTTTGCAAATCTTTTAAAAATGAAAAATTCACATGAACACCGACGCTCCCCATCCAACCTGATGGAGCTTGAGAGGCCCTGCAAAGAAGAATGGGAAAAACTGCCCAAAATTAGATGTGCCAAGTGAAAAGATTACTTTAAACGATTTTAGCATAAGGCTGTAACATATACTTTCCGGATGCACTGTGTATACTCTTAATAACAGTCTCATTATTTAAAACCCATACCTTGTATGTCCATGTGCAGGATTTGAACTCTTTGAAAAACACAACAGCTGTGTAATATTCTTGACCTGACTTGACCTGACTCTTACCTGAGATTTTTCAGTTTACACTGCGGGTCCTCCTTTAGGTCTAAAAGCAGTTTCACTCCTGATTCCCCTGGATCATTTCCTCTGAGATCCAGCTCTCTGAGATGATTGGGATTTAACCTCAAGGCTGAAGCCAGACTAGCATAGCCCTCCTCTGTAATACTGCAGTATGTCAGGCTGTAGAGAGAAGGAGAAAAAACATGTTTCATCTCAGTTTACTGTTGGCACTTCCATTAGCACTTAATATAGCAGACAGTGACTTAATAGTCACAATTTTAGGACTTTTATGGTGTATTTACATATAAAGAGAGAGAGAAAGAGAGAAGTAACAATGAAAACAAGGTTTTGAAAATGAAAAATTTCAATCTAATGTAAAGCTTAAAGCAGCTTTAGAAGGGGACAGGGGATGAATCTGTCACTTAGGAAAAGCTCTGGATTCATTGCACATAGAAAGCCCCTTTAAGTCGTTCAAAAGACTTAACTAGACTTCCATAGAGAATAACAAAGGATAGGAAACAGAACAAGCTACTGCCCAATTAGGCCAGTTTACATTTGGGATCCTCCAAAAGAGAAGAATGCAGCTAATATATGTTGATTGAACAGAACGTGACAGCATCCACTAACCTCAGTTTCTGCAGTCTGCAGTGGGAATCCTCCAGTAAAGCACACAGCTGAGTCACTCCCAAGGCTTCTGGTATGAGCTTACTCAGATCCAGCTCAGTCATGAGTAAGGGGTTTGAACCCACAGCTGAAGCCACAGCAGCACAGGCTTCCTCAGCAGCACTCCCTTTCAGGAACCTGTACAAATAGAGACAATAAATATATATGTTCTCTGACACAACAGGTCATCACTGGTACTTAAATTCAAAAACACAAAAACATTACAACTTCTGCCAAGGCCGCCTTTGACAGAAATGTAAAAAAGCAAACTGAGCAGTCACATATGTGTTTTTCTCATGTGAAAGGAAGCACTTCTACCCACTTGTCAAGTCTATTGATTCAATAAGTCTGCTTGGCCTGTTGCAGCATGTGAAGTAGAGTGTTGAGCGGCAGAGGCAGTAACCAGTAGAAAGCGTTCAAGTAAGCCAAAAAGGTGCAGATTTATTTATGCTGCCGGCAGGTGAACAGACAAGATGCACTTTACATTTAACAGAACTAACTTTCCCAACACAAACAAATAAAAATAGTAGTTCTACTGACTTGCAATAAATAGCTTAATTGATTAGTACAGTCATCCTCTCACCTCAGAGGACAAAGCTAGACTCCCTGCCATTACCTGGATGCAGGTTATATTCACCATAACCCCCTCCTCCCAGGAGTTAACCATTATACTTTAATCAATTATCTAAACAGACATATCTTTTTACTCTTAAAATGTATCATGCATACAATAATTCATATTTGGAATCTGCACATGTACAAATATAGTTAATTGGGCTTCTGACAGCCAGATATGCAAACATTATCCTCAATGGACCAAACACCCCTTACTCAAATGGAACAGCCCATTGTTTGGCGCTCCTACATGAATAAGGAAGTAGTTTCAAATGCGCTCTGCTTCGGTTGGGCGCTGGTTATGCTGCAGGTGAGCTCCGCGATTTAAATGATCTTTCATTTTGTAGTCCAAGCGTGATCCTTCTTGCAGGCTCACACAGCACGGCGCCATGCTGTTCACCCGCGATTCCGTTTCACGTTGGTCATACAGTTCATGAAGCATTCACATACAACCCCACTCATTTAGCCTCAACAATTTCCCCAACTTCTTTCTGCGCTATTCAAAGTGATGGCACAGATTTCGCTCCGTCACACAGCAGCTTTAAATCTTACAGGCTCAGTTTTCACTGCAACAGCTGAGCTCATCCTGTCACTTTTAATATAATGTTCATCTATGGTCATTAGTGATGCCCCTAAGTCAACAGATAAAATAAGAGGTGTGCCTATTAAATAATGAGACTACTGCTTTAAGTCAATTGCAACAAAGAAGATTTGTTATACTAATTGACCTTGTCTATACTCGTAATAACAGTCTTATTTTTGAATAGCCACACCTTGTATGTCTATGTGAGGCTTTTGAAATGCTTTAAAGAACAGCAACACACCTGTGTAGCATTGTTAGTCTTGATATACATTTACCTGAGACTTTTCAGTTTACACTGCGGGTCCTCCTTTAGGTCTAAAAGCAGTTTTACTCCTGATTCCCCTGGATCATTTCCTCTGAGATCCAGCTCTCTGAGATGATTGGGATTTAACCTCAAGGCTGAAGCCAGACTAGCATAGCCCTCCTCTGTGATACTGCAGTCTGACAGGCTGTAGAGAGAAGGAGAAAAAACATATTTCATCTCAGTTTACTGTTGGCACTCCCATAAGCACGTAATATAGCAATTAAAATAGGAGACAGTGACTTAATAGTCTCAATTTAAGGACTTTTATGGTATATATATTTAAATAAAGTGCCAATGCAACAACATAATTGCCAGACTTGTCCCCACTGTGATCTGCATGTAAGGTACACACTACTGTACTCCACAGCATGTGTCCCATCCCCTTTAGACATGTCCCCACTCTGATCTGCATGTACACACTACTGTACTCCACAACATGTGTCCCATCCCCTTCAGAAGCAACAATGACAATTTTGAAAAGATCTTGTGGTTTTCTGATACTCTAAATATTAAATTCATCAAGTTTTCATCTAAGCGTTTTCCCCAAAAAATACTTGATATGAATTTCGTAAGACCTTGTGTTCTTCTTTCAGTGAGAGTTAAGAGTTAGGTTTGTAGGTATTTACATTTACATTTAGTCATTTAGCAGACACTTTTGTCCAAAGCAACGTACAAGGGAGAGAACAGTCAAGCTAAGAGCAATAAAAACCTGGTGTAACAATAAATACCACTTTACATAAGAAATAGAAAAACGACATTGAAAGAAATAGAGGAAAAAAGTGCAGGAATGTAACTGCTGGAGTGCAAGTTAAGCACTAGTCAAGGTGCCAGTTAGGAGGGGAGGTGCTCTCTGAAGAGTTGGGTCTTTAAAAGCTTCTTGAAGGTAGAGAGTAGTGGTAGGGGGAAAAATCGATTCTGTTCAGTATCGCAATATTTTGCACACGCAATTATATCAATACAGTAGCGCAAAGTATTGCAATATTTAATTGTACAATTATGTGTTTTACTTTCGGTTTTCTCCATTGGTTTTCTCTGATACTATAAGATTTGCATATTACATCCACAAGGTGGCGCTTGTTGCGGTGCTTTGTTGTCGTGCATTCAACAGTGTGACGGACCGTGCCTCGGTTGCCATCAAAATGTGTGGGTTTGGCCCGAAAAGCTCAGAGACAGAGTGAGGGTTCAAATATAAAGGTTTATTCCATATCCATTATTCTGGAGAACTGCTAAGCCTCTCAATAGGCAGAGGACAAAAAGCAGCAGTCTCCAGAAATATCACCTGCTCAGCCTCTAAATGTGGTAGAGGACAACATGCAGCAGTACTATCTCTATTAAAAATACCTGCTGGAGTTCCGGTAAGATGTTGGAGTGAACAGTCACGTAATTTTGAGCTCTCTCAACTCGGCGACGATAATCCCTCAAAAATCATAATTTAAACAAATAAATTCAATACAATATAGGAGGGAACTAATAAAGAAGCCGAATACACAAAGAAAATCAAGTCAGTGAAGATAAAAAAGGAAGAAAATGGATTCAAATTCTGACAATGGAAAGCGGGGTGAGAAGAACGGGGCAGGTGCAGAACCAGCTAGCCTAAACCAACTGATTGACTTGCTAGCACCCATAGGTAAACAACTGGATGAGATGAAAACGGAGGTTAAAGAAGTCAAACAAGGGATAATCGATGTGAGGAGAGAGGTAAAGGAAGAATTCGACAGATTCCGGAAAGAAACTGAAAGCAAATTCAAAGGGATTAATGCCGACATGAAAACGCAGCATGACCACATGGAGGAAGCCCAAACACGCATAGCTGAACTGGAGGAATGGCAGTTAGAAGCTAAGAGTGAGATGCTAACTATTACGGCCCGGACACTAAGGATGCAGGAGAAAATGACGGACCTCGAGGGGAGGTCGAGGAGGAATAACATTCGCATTTTTGGCATACTGGAGGGCACGGAGGAGAATTCGACAAGCAAGTATCTGGAGCGCTTCCTAACCACCGAACTCGAATTGCCTAGAGACACCCCACTCCAGATACAGAGAGCACACAGGGCCCTGGCACAGAAACCACCTCCGAACGCACCCCCCAGATCAATGGTAGTTAACTTTTTACAATTCGAGACCAAGGAAATTGTGCTCAGTCATGCATGGAAGAGGAAAATCCACGTGGGAGGGAAGAGGATTCGACCATGACTATGCAACTGAAGTGGTCCAGAAAAGAAAAGCATACGGACCCATTAAGAAAATACTAAAGGAAGAACAGATCCGCTTCCAGACCCCGCTAGCGAGGATGCGCATACACTGGGCAAGCGGAGTCAAGACCTACGACAGTGCAGAGGACGTGGCGAGAGACATGGAGGAGAGAGGTTACGAGGTGGATCTCCCGGGAGAAGGCACCGCGACCGCAGGGAGGGAGGAGACACGGGACCGGGCAGAATGGCAACAGACCACCCGAAGCAAGACGGGGAGGATGGCAGCGGCTGCTGCCAAGGAGAAGCTGAGGGGGTTTCAAAGGGGGAAATGAGTCTGCCTCGCTGACCTGAATGGATGTGTTAAGGGTCATGGAACCAAGTTTGACGGCCTACAAGGTAGGACCTCTACCAAATCCAACGTAACTGACGCCGATTGAGAGAGACTAAAATGAGAGAGTTGGACATAACTAGACAGAGGGGAACCCAGTGCCGCCGCTCCCATAACGCGAACTACGCGCTGTGCGTAGGGCACCAAGTCCTGAGGGGGCACCAAAAAATAGGCAACTGAAAAATCATCAAAGTTATAATAATTATAATGCCGATATTATTTCAGTATAGAAATATTAGGCACCTTTTAGGCATGTATATCACAAAACAGGCAGAACAAGAGATTGATTAATTGCTCAAAAAAAGTTACGATGGTGCCCCCCCAAATAAAATAAATAAATACAAATACTCACTCAACTTCCCAAGCTCGCCGTGGGTGCCCTTTCCTATCTCAGTGGCCTGACGAACTTTGACAGCAGGCTAACTTTTCGAAAATGGCCTCAAAAAGACAACAGGAGTCAGGGGCACAAAAAAGAAAGAGAAAGAAACTGCGAGATGATGCCCGTGCATCATTTTCAGGTAAGTCCATGTTTAATCATTGTTAAATACGGGAAATGTGCTGCTAATTTAATGGTTAGCCTATGCATACACCTCAAACTAGCTGACGTTATTGCTAATGTTAGCACACTCAAATATGTTATAACTTAGGTGCAAGTAGGGTCGCCAACCGTCCCGAATTGTCCGGGACATCCTGAATTATGGGTGATTTGTATTTGTCCCGTCAGGGACAGCTCCAGTCCCGTATTCCAATCACAGCCTTTTTTATTTGTATCCGTGAAAAGAGAAAAAAGTTAAGTTTTTATCTGTGCCCTGGAGACAAGCGCCTCTCAACTGCACTTGACTCCACAAGCATTTGTTACTCCAACACGAACAGGTGAAACTTGTAGCGAGAGATCATTATGCCTCGACTGAAGGACAGACTGCCCCAACTCAAATAAAGTATCTTAAATCACGATTAAATTGGAAGCTTGCACATTGACTACTGGTTGTTTTCATATTTCATATCAGCATTCTTTACAAATGATGAACTGCTGTTAATATGTGTGAATATGAACTCATGAATATGAATATGAACTCGTTCATAAGAAGTGTCACAGGCACCCATTATAATTGTAGAAGTTAAATCGAAGAGACTATAACATTCGCTAGATAACTAGCTATCATTTCCTGCAAATGGAAATCTTCCATTTAAATCGTTTAAGGTTATTAAAAGTTTCCTTAGCTAGTTAGCTAGCTAGCATAGCACCTTGATAACCATAGCAACCAGGAATCACAAATTTAGCTGCAAAGTTATGGATATGCAGTGACAAGAGGTGTTTTAGCTGTTCTACATAGTGTGTTTACAAAGTAAAGTAAAATTCTGTGAATTTTCTGCTTCTAAATCTTTGCTTCATTGAAGAAGATTGCTTACTTGTATACTTCTGCTTTTAAGTTTGTATTTATGGATTTATGGATGATTTATGATGATTAATGATTTAATTTCTACGAAGATTTTGCACATCCCAATACTTGTGTGTATGTATGTTTTGGCTGTTCTGTGAACTGTGTTTACAAAGTAGATTTTCCTTTTTCGTTTCGTTTTTTCTTTCTCCGGGGGGGGGGGGGGGGCATCATAAAGGAGTTATGCTTAGGGTACCAAAATGGCTAGCAGCGGCACTGGGGGAACCCTACGGAATGGGTTTGATTTCGTTTCTAGGGAGGGGCCCTTTCTGAGAGGGAGGATACCCCCTCAACCTACCAACGGGACTTGGAGGAGACGACATCCTCTTCTTTGGAAGAAGTTTGTTTTTTGTTTTATTGCATTTTATAATTTCATGTTATGTTTCATTGCACGTTATGCAATGTTAAATGTTCCTTATATACTCAACCCACTACTGTTCAGGTCGCTTAATAGGGTTATTGATCTAGGATTAGATGGGTATGACTGTTAGACTGGTGTTACTTAATGTTAATGGATTGAATACCCCCAAGAAAAGGGACAGGGTTATGACTAAAGTAAAGAAGGAAGGAGCCCAAATTATATATCTGCAGGAGACTCACCTTAACAAAGTAGAACATGACAAGCTAAAGAGATACGGTTATAGAAATTTGTACAGTAGTTCGTTTAAGGGAGGTCCCAGAAGAGGTGTGACGATTATGATATCAAATCAGGTACAATTCGAATACGAAAGAGATAAGAGATGGGGAGGGAAGATATATTATTGTGAAAGGGAAGCTCGACAATGTGAAGGTTACTCTGGTGAATGTGTATGCGCCCCCAGACTGTGACAAACACTTTTTTAGACTGTTATTTGATGTTATCGCAGCGGAAACAGAGGGTATTTTAATTTGTGGGGAGATATGAATGTAGTTTTAAATTATAACATGGACACAACGAGCCTTAAAAAATCGAAAATACAAATGTCAAGATACGTAAATACAATATTGGAGGAGATGGGATTGGTTGATATATGGAGGAATCTACACCCATTAGAGAAGGACTTCACACATTATTCGGTGGTGCATAAAGTACACTCTAGAATAGATTATTTGTTTGTGGATTCAGGAAATGTCCACAGGGTTAATGAATGTCATATCGGAGGGGCAGATGTGTCCGATCATAACTCGTTGTACCTTGACATAGGCATTAGTAACCGTAAACAGATAACCCATTGGAGATTGAATGTGGGTCTACTGAATAATGAACAAAGGAAGGACAAAATCAAATTGGAAATACAAAAATATGTCATGGAAAATGACAATGAGATGGTGGAGCCAACGATGGTTTGGGATGCCTTGAAGGCAGTTATGAGAGGCAGATTTATTTCGGAAGCGACCTACGCCAAAAAAATGAAATTAAAAACGTATTCGGAAAATATAGAAAAACTGAGAGCATTGGAAAAAGATTACCCAAATTCAGCTGACTTGGACACAAAAAAGAAAATTAAGCTCGTAAAATTAGAAATAGATAAACACCTAACAGAGGAGATAGAACGGAAGCTTCTCTTCTATAAGCAAAGTTATTATGAGATAGGCCCGAGAGCCACTAAATTACTGGCGAGACGGACCCGTAAGCAACTCGCAACTAGTCAAATACATAAAATTAGGGACCCCCTTTCGAACCAATTGATAACAGAGCCAGAGGAGATAGAAAGAACATTCCAGAGGTATTATGAGGAATTATATACACAGCCAGAGTCTGCACAAAGAGAGGAGATTAAGTATTTTTTAAACACACTAGACCTACCAAAGATAGGACAGACACAGAACGATACCCTAACGAGGGATATTTCTATAGAGGAGGTGGTGGAGGCAATAAACAGATTAAAAAATGCGAAAGCGGCCGGAAGTGACGGCTACCCGGGGGAATGGTGTAAGACATTCAAAGACGAACTGTCTCCGCTGTCAGTTAAAACTTTCAATTGGACATTATAAAAAGGCAAATTACCACCAACATGGACAGAAGCAATAATAACGGTCATACCTAAACCGGGGAAAGATAGGGAAATATGCGGAAATAATCGACCAATATCGCTACTAAATTTGGATTACAAGTTATATACATCTATTATTGCTAGACGAATGCATGCCTTTACACGGGATTTGATCGACGAGGATCAAACAGGATTTGTGAACAGGCGACAGACGCATGATAACATTAGGAGGACATTATAGATCAGGCAAACAAAAAAAAGAGACACGATACTGGTTAGCGTAGATGCCGAAAAGGCGTTTGACAGGGTAAATTGGACTTTCCTTTTCACAGTGCTAAATCACAGAGAAATTCGGATTCAATGATAAATCAATACAGATTATCCGGACCCTATATCAACGACCTACAGCTAGAATCAAAATAAACAAGTTCGAACTACAGAGATCAACCAGACAGGGATGCTGTTTGTCACCAACCCTGTTCGCATACTTTATTGAACCATTGGCCAAAGCCATACGCGAAAATAGACGAATCCAAGGAGTGACAGTGTGCGGAGTAGAACATAAAGTCGGCCTCTTCGCAGATGACGTCATTGCATTCCTTGAACGGCCTGGTGAGTCGTTGCCAGAATTGCTAGATCTCTTGAACACATATGGACAACTATCAGGATACAAAATAAATATCACCAAAACCCAAGTACTCACTATCAATTATACACCAACCAAGGAGATCAGAGAAAAATTCAATTTAAATTGGAATCTAAAGAAAATTAACTATTTAGGGGTAGAAGTGACTAGAAACATATCAGGACTATATTGGGCAAATTATGATCAAATTAACCAAGAATTATTAAAAGATATACATAGATGGACCACCCTAACATTGGATTTTAGCTCAAGGATAGAATTAATAAGAATGAATGTATTACCCAGACTTTTATATTTGTTCCAAGCATTACCAATAGAGATACCTCAAACACAATTCGTAACATGGGACAGGATGATATCCAGATTTATATGGGGGGGAAAGAGGCCAAGAGTGAGATTCAGAACTCTCCAGCTAAAGAGGGAGAAGGGGGGCCTGAGTCTGCCGAACCTGAAAGAGTACTTCCACGCGGCCCAGCTGAGATATGTACATTGTTGGTGTAAACTGGATTACGAAGCAAATTGGAAAGAAATGGAAAAGTCATTTGGAATGTGTCCGATACAGAGTATTTTAGGAGATAGGGAAACATTTAAGAAGGTTAGAAATCAAATGGATTTGATCACAAAATTTACCTTGGAATTATGGTTCAAATTACTTAGACACAGTAAGGCGGAGAAGAACGCAAATGTATTCTGGATTGGCGGGAATTTCACAAATATCTACAGATACGGGATTATTATGGGAAACGGATTGGACAGGAGCTCTCTCTAGAAATGAACAAGGTAGTACAAGTGATGATCGATACATATAAAGGGAACCGGGTCAGGACTATAACTACATTATATAAGGCATTGATGGATGACAAAAGCACAACAGGGTATATAAAAGAAAAATGGGAAAGAGAATTTGGCATGGAAATACCTGAAGATGAATGGGATAAGATGTGGGAAAAACATAAGACAACAACCTGTTCACGAGCCTGGAGAAAGATCTCCTGGAAAAATCTGATACGGTTCTTTATCACACCCAAAATATCAAATAACTATTCTGAAACAAGAAAGTCATGTTGGAGGAATTGTGGGTCATTAGATGCTAACCATGCACATATATTCTGGAATTGTTACAAAATAACAGAGTTTTGGGGAATGGTCCATAGGATAACACAAGAGATTCTGGGATACGAATTTCCTATGAAACATGAGCTGATGTATCTGTATATGTACTCAGAGAATATTGTGCATGATGGGGACTCGTATCTATTCAAGATACTCATGGTTGCAGGGAAAAAGGTAATTACAAGGAAATGGGGGACTGAGGATCTACCCACTCAGACCCATTGGGTGGACACACAGTGGGGGAAATACATATGATGGAAAGACTGACACACAGGCTACGGCTGACAGGATCACAGATGGACAGTAAATGGAGGAAGTGGACTCTATGGCAGTTGACACAGAATTGACATGACAACAGGTTTTTCTTTTCTTTTCCCCCTTTTGTTTTTATTTTTTTTTATTTAAATTTTTAATTCTGGTTGTCAATGTCATTGATGACTTGTTGTATTGGTGTTCTTATTGTTGAATAAAAAGAAAATAGTAAAAAAAAAAATACCTGCTAAGCCTCTAAATGGGGTAGAGGACAAAAATCAGCAGTCAAACATAAAGGTCCACATAAATGCACATACCTGACATGCACATGCACATATGCACATGCACATATGCACATACCTGACAAGACTTGACTAACTGAACTACTTCTTCTTCTTCTTTCACTTTAATGGCAGGTTACACCTACTGGTGCATGCCGCCACCTACAGATCACTCCCTGTGACTCTGGTAGGTGGGACAGACAAGCAATACATGCTCCACAGTTTCCTCTTGGCCTGGACACCACATGCAATTTCCTGTCTCTGTCCCACCTACCCTGTATTGGGTGCTATTCAGCCGGGTATAGCCGATCCTGAGCCTGGCGACCACTATTTCATCCTTCCTGCAACCTCCAACTCTGGCTTCTCTCCCAACCTCTCTGTGTATTGCATACATATGCCTGCCTTTAGGACTTGTATTCCACTGGATCTGCCACTGCTTTGTCAGAGCCCTCCTTATAAAAACTTTTACCTTCCCCCTCCCAAGCTTAGTGTTGACCTGTGGCTCTGGATTTTCTAGTGCCTTCTTGGCTAGGCCATCCACCTTCTCATTGCCCCATATCTACACATGGGCTGGGATCCAAAGGAAAGACACAGAGCCCCCTCTCTGCTCCAGCCTATATAGGCATAGGTACACTTCATTCAGTAAATCCATTCTACAGGATCTAAATGACTGTATACTGCCCAACACTGCTGCTGAGTCAGAGCAAATAAGCCCCTCCTCTTGCCCAGTCTCCTCAACCCACTCTAGTGCTTTAATGATGGCAATTAGCTCCGTGGTGTACACAGACACCTCATCTGTCAGCCTCCAGGAGGCACAGACACCCATCCCCTTCACAACCATGGCAGCTGCAGTATTCCCAGATTCCGGGTCCTTTGATCCATCAGTATATATCCGGACAGGTCTTGCATATGTACACCCAATGTGGTCTAGTGCGTACCCAGCCACGTACTGCTTCTCCTGTTCTTCCTGGGCATACTTCAATATGCTCATGTCCACTATAGGCACGGGGAACAACCATGGTGGCACTGGTGACATGGCTACTATCAGGCTAACCATTCCCTCTTTCAACCCCGCTTCCTGTACCCATTCCCTCACCCTCCACCCAAACCCCTTGCCTTTTTTGGCCTCGTACTCCCAGCATGGCTCTATCACTCTTTTTGCAGGATTCCCTTGATTGTGGCCTTCCAGGTTTGACCAGTAGGCTAGGGACAGCGTTTTCCTTCTGATTGCTAAAGGCATTTCCCCCAGCTCAACATGTAAACTCACTATTGGGGAGGATTGAAGTGCTCCACAACAAAGCCTCAGCGCTCGTGACTGTATTCTCTCCAGCTTCATGAGTCGAGAATCAGACGCAGATCCATAGACAAAGCTACCATAATCTATTGCTGAATGCAGGAGGGCATAATATAGTGTCATTAAGGAGGATCGGCTTGCCCCCCATTCCATCCCTGTCAGACATCACATAACATTTAATACTCTCTTGCACTTTGTCTCCAATTTGTCAATATGTGCTTTCCATGTGAGCCTTCTGTCAAACCAAAGCCCTAGATACCTGGCAACCTCAACTCGCTCAAGTGGTTCCCCATACATGTACAGTTTAACATTATCAGCAACTGTCCTTTTTGTGAAGAATTCACAGTAAGTTTTTGCCACTGAGAATCTGAATCCCCAGTCACCAGCCCATCCTACAACTGCCTCAATCGCTTGTTGGATCTTACTGACTATAAAATGAATGTTCCTTCCCCTCCTCCACAATGCCCCATCATCTGCATATAGTGAGACCTCTATGTCTGGGCTTACCCTCCTAAACACCTCATTTACCATGATGGTGAACAACACAGGGCTGATTACACTGCCCTGGGGCGTGCCATTCTGCACCTCAGTCACTGTAAACACGTCTGCCCCCACCCTCACCTGGATTGTACGCCCAAAAAGGAAGCTCAGTATCCAGTTAAAAAGCCTCCCTCCCACCCCAAGCTTTTTAAGCTGTATCATGAGGCCCTCCTTCCACAACATGTCATAGGCCTTCTCGATGTCAAAAAAGACAGCCACTAGAACCTCTTTCATTGCTAAGGCTTTTCTAATGTCAGTCTCAAGCCTAATCATGGCATCCAGCGTAGACCTCCCCTTCCTAAACCTACTTTGGTATCCTGCAAATAGACCCTTGCTTTCCATAAAGTATGTTAACCTGTTAACCAGTATTCTCTCCATCAGTTTGCACATGTTAGAAGTAAGAGCAATAGGCCTGTAGTTAGCTGCCTTTGACAGGTCTTTCCCTGGCTTGGCTATTGGGATGACAAGTGAATGCTTCCACACATCTGGCACCTTTCCTTCTGACCATATTCTATTGAATACTTCCACCACCTTTTTAAGCACCTCATCAGATACATGCTTCAACATTATGTAGCACACTTCATCTTGATCTGCCGCAGTATTGGAGGTATTGATGAGGGCACATTTAAGCTCAAATAATGTGATATCCCTATCCATAATGCTGTTGCAATCTGTTTGCCTTTCACATACATTTCCCCACTCTCTCAGGGTTGTTTGTCTCCGCTCCACCAACGGTTCTTCCAGGTTACCTGTGCTATGAGCTTTGGCAAATGCAGTCTTCAATAGCTCCGCCTTATCCTTTGCTGAGCTTGCCACACTATTTCCCTCAACCAAAACAGGAATAGATCTCCCTCTAAATACCACTGAGCGAAATTCGCAACACCCTAAATGCTTTATTGCGTGTTTGGATTGCCTCAGTACACTCCTTGGTCCACCATGGTACTATATTCCTCCTACCTCTCCCTTGGGATCTGGGTACTGCAGCTGCAGTTGCAGCTAAAAACACATCAGATAGGCTCCTTGCCATGTCATTGACCTCTCCTATGATCTGTACCTGGCCCACCCTGGTTTCACAAACTTCATCAAACAATTCCCAGTCTGCCTCTTTCCAATGCCACTTCCCTGGACACCAATCCGCCTCTCTGTTTACATCTACAGCTATTTTGCAAATTAAAGGGAAGTGATCACTTCCTATAGTGGAATGCTCCAGTATATCCCACTCACTTAACCCAGCTAATGTACTGGATACACATGTGAGATCCAGAGCTGATAGTGCTCCAGTTCTAACATTCACTCTGGTGCCTCGCCCATCATTTAGGCATATAAGTGTCTCATTGTCCGTGAACTCCTCTAAAACTTCACCATTCCTATTTGTGACATCACAACCCCACAGAGAGTTATGTGCGTTGAAATCCCCACACCACACCACCCTTTTACCCTCTCTCTGCACCACTCTTTCCAGATACTCCACTGTTAGGTCATTACAGGGATTGTAAAAATTAACTATTATGACACTATCCCCTCTTGTCCCGCACATTTCCACCGCCACACACTCACTATCCTCACACACTATTAATTCCCTGTATTGCAGACCCTCTTTCACAAAGGTGCAACATCCACCCCCATGCCCTCCCTCTTATCTTTCCGTACTGACGTGTAACCCGGGACTACAAACTGTAAGTGAGGGACTAACCATGTCTCCTGTATACATAAAATGTCAGGTAAAACAGGTAGGTCATATACAAATTTCTTAAATTCCTGCCCATTCGCCACTAGGCTTCTAGCATTCCACTGTAATATGGTTAATGGGGTTCCTGTCATCCTTCAGGCTGTGATGATTCAACATTTCCCTCTGATAGCTTTTTCATCACCTCTTCCACAGGCACACTAGCCATGTCCAAATGTGTCTTTGCAGGCTTGCATTATTATCTTGATGCGTACGTGTAGTTGCTTGGGCAGAGCAGTTAATAACCTTGATTATAAAAGCTAGAAAATCTATCTCATCCACCTGCATTGTATTCACTCGTACTGGGGAGTCGTCCCTGCCTTGTACTTCACCCTGCATTGATGCCTCTTTCTGATTTACCCTCTCTTTTGCTTTAACTCCCTTGTAATTCCAAGAATATCAAAAACCACAGTAGGAGGCAGAGCCTTTAGCTACCGAGCCCCCCTCCTCTGGAACAATCTCCCTGCCTCCATTCGAGATGCAGACACCCTACCGATATTCAAATCGAGACTAAAGACATTCCTCTTCAGTGCATCCTATAGCCATAAGTAACTGCGTCAACTAAGCCTAGGGGCTGAGCAGGGGCGAGAGACAACAAGACCAATCCCGGCATGGAGGTTACCCTGCCCATTTTGGTGGCGCGCCTCTCATCCCTCACTCCTGTGATGCTTTTCCATAGGGCCACTTGGTAGATAGGTAAACAGATGCTAGTGTGAGACAAAATAAAAATAAAAATAAAAAATAGATACACACCCGCTCTGCCCCTGTCCTGCTTAGTTGGGCCTGGGGACTGAGCGGGTGAGAGAGACAATGCCTAACACGGCAGGGAGGCTGTCCTGCCAGACCCGGTGGCGCACCTCTTAGTTCTCTCAATCCTGTGATGCTTTCCATGGACCACTTGGTAGATAGGTAAACAGATGCTAGTGTAAGACAAAATTACATAAACCAAACAAATCTAAACACATGTAATACCCCCCTAATCAACTAAACTGGACTAAAATCTAAATAATATATTAAATAATATTCCCTTACACCTAGTCAGGCAGCCCCTCTCCCTCTCTCTCTCGCTCTCTCTCTCCCTCCCTCTCCTCTCATATCACATTGCTAATGCTTATAATAATACTGATAAAATGGCCATATTGCCTACTGTAAATCTACTACCCAAAGGTATCTCCTTATCTGTTTCTGAAATAAATGTCTACTAACAAAAATGTTCTCTCTCCCTTGTAGCATGTTCCAATTGCTGATGGAAGTGGAAACATTGCTCCTCACCCCCACTACTCCTCAACTACGCATATGGACAGCCAAACTCTACCCACTCACTCTGTTCTTTTTCTTTTTCTCCTAATCCAGACAATCTTCGCTATGGGACGCTGCTGTAATCTCTCCACCCGGTCTACCCGTAGAAACCCTCTGCCAATTGCACCCACCGCCACCGCACTGCCGTACACTTACTCTACCTCATACCCTATGCTAGCATTTATATACAATATATAATATTGCCACCATCAACATGTTTCTCTGTTCCTACTCCCCTTACCACTGTAACAGTAAACCTTTGAGCACAGTGTATACCCACTAAAATGGTCTTGTTTGTATCATGTATTTACCACCGGATGTCTGTATATATATTATGTACACCTACCAAATGCAGGATATGTACAACACCTGTTGTTTCCCATCCCCTTTTGCCACACAACCCTCCCCCATCCCCCCTTCCTATCTCCACCCGGCCGACCTCAAGCAGATGGGTCCCCCCTTATGTGCCGTGGTTCTGCTTAAGGTTCCTTCCTGACTAACAGGGAGTTTTTTCTTGCCCGTGTTGCCAATGTGCTTGCACTAAGGGGGTTCAGGCTCTGGGCTCTGTAAAGCGCCTAGAGACAATTGTATTGTTATGGCGCTATATAAATAAAATTTAATTGAATTTAATTGAATTAACCTGTTTGACAGCCTCTGCATATGACACCTGGTTAACTGCCCTATATCTTTGTACCTCCTGTTCCTCCTGCTGTTTAACACAACCCTGAAATGCTGCACTATGTGCCCCACCACAATTGCAACATCTGGGCTGCACTCCCTCCCCACAGTGTCCATAGTGGTGATCTCCTCCGCATCTACAACATCTCCTTGCCCCTCTGCAGACTGCTGCGACATGCCCCAGCCTTTGGCATTTAAAGCACCTGAGCGGTGCCGGCACATATGGCCTGACTGGGTAGCAAACATATCCAATCATCACAAGTTTAGGAAGCTGCAGTTCACTGAACGTTGTGCTTGGAACCTTTTCACCCTCCTTGGTAGGGTGAAATCGGGTTGCCTTCACTAGTGTCCCTCCCTCCATACAGGTTTTCATTACCTCTTCAGAAATATTCGTGGGGACACCAGTAATGACTCTTTTTGTTCCATCTCCTACTCCCACCTCCACACATTCCACATGCTCCTTCCATAGCTTACTCAAACTTAAAGCCTTCTGTTTTTGCTGGCTACACTCTTAGAAAAAAGGGTTCATAGGGGTGCTATATAGAACCATGGGGGTCTTAGCCAAGGAGATAGAACCTTTTGCCTAAAAAGGGTGCTATTTCATGCACGTGAGGGTTATTTGAACTTCAACGACCGTTTATGGAACCTTTCTGAAGACCTTCAATCTTCACTGGATTTAACGGTAAGTGACACACAACCCTAATCCCTTTCATTTCAATCATAATAATTACCCGTGTTGACTGTAAATCAAAATAAGAAATGATACCTCTTAAGTAAAAAACAAGGGGCGTTCTTCGTAAACGTCAGTGGGCGTTGAACGGTCAGCTGTTAGCTAGAATCTAGAAGTTCGTTGTCTCTGAATGATTTTAGCAGCAGCTAGCTATCCTATCCTGTCACCCTACTGGATCCATCATTAAGATTAGTTTTCTACTTCCTTGTCAGAGTGACAATAAAATCAACTATCGATTATATGATTTTGAGCTTGTATCCACTATTGTTGTTCAATGATATTCACTGTCCTCCCGGCTCCCGATAAGTTAAGCTAACTAAATTTAGCGTGCTAGCTAGCTAGCATGGTGAGTTGCCATTAACTAGCGAGCTACAAACGTCAGCCAACAATGCAAAATCAGAATGATATGGCAGTAACTACTTCATTGCCAGCCATCAAGTACATAGAATTGAATTGTATCATTGTCAACACAAGTTTTTTGTGTTATCTTTCGTTTTAAAGTACAGGAAATTGATGGAGACTACTGGGCCTCACTAAACGAATGGTTGAAGAACTATCCCCATCAATGAAATTGCAGGTGATGTTTATGAAGGAACTGAACAAATTAAGACTTAACTCCTAGCTAAGAACAGTAAGTGAGATGTGTTAATCATTCAGTAGACATGGTAGTAAATAGGCATTTTGGAAGTCAGTAAGCATTTAATTAAACTAACAACTTTTCCTCTTCTTACCCAGACATGAAGTTGGATTGCCCCTGGACCATGCTGACAGTAAGTATAGCATGTCTTCATTAACTCATGTTCATTACTATTATGTGTGTGAAGTTTAAGTGTGTGATGTTCAGATAATGTTACCATAGGTAAACGACTGTCCTGTCTAGACTGTCCTGTGCCAGTGTTGAGATGCTTAGACAAAGACCCTGCTCGTCTTCTTTGACCCATCCATGGCCAACAGTATTCAGTCTGCCCATCTTCTCCCCAGAAAAAGTAAGTGAATTACAGTGTAAAGACTAAAAATAAAACCATTTGAGTAGGCAAGTTCTAAATACAATGAATGATCTTTCAGGTACCCAAACCATAAAAAATATATTTCCGTTTCTTGGAGACCACAGCTCCTCTGGATATGTATGTTCTTTCCCAACTGTTATGCAAAACATTATTCCTCAGTTCAATTTCTATACTACTTTAATTTTGTGCCAGCCTCATAGTTTAGGTCTATACCCACAGGAGACCCTACTGTCTGAGGAACAAAATAAAAAAGAAAGGTCACCTTTAGGCAACTTGACGTCCAGGAAATTACCGGTAAGGGAAAGTTTGGTGCTGGAAGAAAACAGAATTGTGGACCATGTGCCTCTGGAGGAACCACCTGGACATCAGGTGCCATTTTTTATGTTCTTGCTTGTCTTTAGCCCAACTGTGTGCCTATGTCTGTATGTGTATCTGCTTGCTAGTCACAGTTGTCATTGATTGCCGGTCTTAAGTCTTAATTTTACACATTTCTAATGGCTAAGTTCAGAGAGAAAATAGGTGCAGATTGGAAAACACAGTCCAGATGCTTTCTGGGAATTATCCAACACAAGAGGTTTGCAATATTTTTGTGAATGAGATACAGAATTATATTCTCTATTGTTTAAACAAGGTATGTGTTGGTTTTTAACAGTGCAAATTGACATTTCTTTCCCTTACACACTTCTCATTTACATAGGAACCACCCAACTCATTTCCGGTCATCAGCCTCCACGATGCAGAGTCTCCCCTCCTCCTTGCCAGGAGAGCATCCATTATGATGGATGGCATCACCATCATAAGTGGCGAGATGGATGTGGCACATGCCATTCAATGTCTACTGGAGGTGTAATTCGTCATTGGCATGGACGAATTACACCTCCAGTAGAAATGATATAACCAGATTAGTTAATCACTGTTACTGTTGAGTTTTTAAATAAAAAAAGTACAGGAGTAACAACAGCATGTAAACAAAGGTTTGCCATCAAGTTATTGGTGATTTTATTTAAACTAATAGTTGCATTTAGCCTACAGCTCTCTCCCAAATGGTTATACAAGAATGATTGATAATCACTATCACTATTATTCACTATCATTCATTATTATTATTGATGATTAAGTGTTAAAATATGATTTAAAAGAAAAAATTGATCAAAGGTTTTGGGAGAATGAATAAACCTTTTAAAAGGTGCTGTTTAGAACCCTTTTAAAAAAAGAAAAGAACCCCCAAGGGTTCTTTTAATTGGACCCTCTGTAATGGTTCTATATTGAACCTTTTGAGAGTGCCATATATGTACCAAGAACCTTTTGTTTTTAGAGTGTAGACTTGCAACACACTATGATCCTATTGTTGCTTATATACCTCGCTGATACCACCTCTCCAACAGCTTCTTTTATCAGCTTGGTTAGACGCATTGGATTGGAAATGTCATGTTTAGATATATCCTCATTGAATTTCATCAAAACTTTAAACTCGTCCTCCTCCATTCTTCTACCTTTACTAGCTGAGCTTTCGTCGCCATTACCACCGTCGCCATTACCACCACTTCCCTTTCTCTTTTTCGCCCTCCGCGCCCTGCACCCTGAGATTCCTCATCCATATCACTATTCCTTATAGAGCCTGGCATATTACCGCCAAATGAAAGAAAAATAAAGCAAAAGTGCCGGCCAGCCGACGGCCGTCGGACCGACACCCTCGCTCTACCAAAACAAACAAAAAGCTTCCAAAGCAAACGAAAAACACTCAGTGACACAAACTCCTGCGAAAAACCTTGTGTCCACGATAGTACTTCCGCATGCGTTTCCTCCTGACAGCAAGGACCGCTATCTCAACCTCTACCTTGCGACTAATTGAACTAGACAGAACAATGAACATATCAGCACCATTTTTACACACGGGGGCTAGACACAAACACTAAACAATACACAATGACAAGACAGACCCCGAGACACGAACATAGCATTTCTTCACAATCATAAAACAAAGAGATAACTATGTAATAAAATAATGTCTGAAAGGTTTGTAAAACCAACCACTTTATCCAGGTGGTCTGGCCCATACCATTTTTCGTGTCCCCTCTGCCAGTCTAGGCAATTAGCGGTGTCCATGAGGTGAATCCAATTGTAATCAGTGGTATGAGTGTTTGTGTGTGCGTGTGTGCGCAAACCATGGGGGTATTCGTCATAGCTCGCTAAGCAGTTTAGCGAGCAAATTTTCAGGCTAAGATAAAAAACGCCCCTCTTTTTGGTTTGTGGAAGCAACTTTTGATAAATCACCATAGTAGCATATCAATTAGCATTAACCTGCTCCAGCGCAGGCTAACTTAAGTGTAGCTGGATAAGCTTGCCACACCCCCGGAAAAAGGAGGGATCCGATTGACCAAGGACTGATATTAGATAGTTAGATTAGCGTAGGGAGAGAGTTCTTTGCGATCACCAAGATCCATTATTCCATTATGATGAGTTCTTGTATGAGCGCTACCGATTCAGCCGACAAGGAATAATTAATTTACAAGACCTTCTCGAGTCATTTATTGCAAACACCACAGTCGAACATTGACTGTCTTGCGCTTTTTTGCGAGTGGTATATTTTTGTAGTGTCGGTGATGCGGAGAACAAAGCACTCATAATTATATGAGTGTTATTAGTACACCATAGCATATCATTATTGTAGAAAATGATTAAGGTGGACTCATGATAAGAATAGAGAGAAATACAGACAATTTGTTTTCACTGCTTCAATTTATTGCATTTGTTATTAATACATTTAGTCATTTAACAGGCGCTTTTATTCAAAGCGACTTCCAAGGAAATGTAAAACTACATCGAGTAAGGAGGTGAGGGGATTCGAACTAGCAACCTTACAGATTCGCACCGGTAGAGGAAACCTCTCTACCAGTTGACACTTGCCGTCAGGTATTCATCTAGATATCATCCTATAAACATCCCAACACACCTTGCTCTCACAGCGGTGGCGGTGTTGAATTTTGCCATGATTATGGTCTTGTGTTCTTCATAAGCGTTCATGTTCATCTCCTGCTCACCAGCGGAGAAATAAAGAGCCCTTTTCTTTGAGTTTAGAACCATTATACCGTTAGAAAATCATTGTTTTGGTGATCGACCTTTCCTGCCTTTTGAAGTAGGACGTGCACGCGCCCTGATAAGTTTAGTCTGGTTGAAATTAACCACATGATTTGGAGGCGGATGAGCCGTTGACGAACCGATATTTGCTCTTCTCAATCAGCTCGCTAATGTTAACAGGCTAAAAGGACAATTGATTAACAGCTTCAACCCTTACGACGAATGGGGCCCAGGTCTGTTTAGGTGCGCTAGTGGTTGCAAATATGGGGCAGGAGTGTGCAGTTCATGTGCAGTCGGACCACGACCGTCACAAACAGCAAATTCAAATGAAAATGGCTTAATCACAACCATATACATAGACGCCCCATTGTATTGACTGCTTCAGACCGTTGCTGTGACGTGCCAACGTCGCCATCTTGGGCAGTGGTGGAGGAAGTACTGAAGTTTAGTACTTAGGTAAAATTACAAGTACCCAGGAAAATAAAAGTAAAAGTACTACATCAACAAAATCCTACTTAAGTAAAAGTAAAAAGTACTTACTTTTAAATTTACTTTAAGTATTAAAAGTAAAAGTACTCGTGCAATGGGTTGTCTCTCAATTTCTAGGCTGTTCACACTATATTGTACAATTCTGCGGATGACAAGTTATCTACCAGGGATTATTTGCAAAGTTAATACCATTAAGCCAAACCAATAAAGACACCAATAAAGACACCATGTGATATCTTTAAATATTTTATTTAATTGTAAACGGGTAAAAAAGGGAAACATGGAACATGAAAAACAAATGTAATTGTAAAACTGGACAGAACAAGGCACGCTAGCTTGACATAGCTAACCTAGCAGCTTTATCTGACCACTAGGTTAAATATAAAATGAAGATACGACCATGTTTTTTGATGCTATTGCTGTATGTCATACATCTAGCATTTCGCTAGATAACATTATAATGTCATGTCAGTAAACGAATATGATATACATATATCAATATTCAAAAGTCAGGGACATTAACTTAGCATAGCAATCACTCTGCTTACCTCGATATGCTACTTTAAATTTGAGGGCGAATTATTGAAGGCTAGCAACTCCTTTCTTTTAGGGAGACAGGAACCGCATTGAAACCTCCAGGAGTCATTCTTGGGGCCTTTGAACTCGAACATGTCTTTTAAATAGGGCCAAGGGTGGCTCATATCAGAGGGCTCAGTTCAGGCCGACTCTGGATCCATGTTGAATAGGCAGTAGTCAGACTGTCTGTTAAATGTTCAGGTATAACATGCAAAGCTACCGCTAGTGCTGCTGCCAAACGCGCACTCTGATATCATTGGATAGAGCCACCTGATTGGAACTTCCAAAACAGCAACGCAATCCATAGTTTTGTGTAGGCAACATTTTGGTGAAACTGTTCATAAAATGTAACGAGTAACAACAGATATTGTAGAAATGTAGCGGAGTAAAAGTATAGATAATAGCTAAAAAATGTAATGGAGTAAAAGTAAAACGTATGCACTATTATTGTTACTTAAGTAAAGTACAGATACGTAAAAATTTACTTAAGTACATTAACGAAGTAAAAATACTTCGTTATATTCCACCACTGATCTTGGGGAGGTGAAGACTGGCCTCTAAACAAACGCAAGTAAACGGTGGAGCTGCTTTTTTTTCGACTCAGTCGTTTTTATATTCAAGGGTTTATGATTTATGTTGAGTACCAGCAAAAGTTTTGTCGCCATGTTACTTAGAATCTCGATATAGCTATAATCGCTTTAGACATATACACATACGTATGTCTATGATAATTGCTGCTAGATGCTCACTGGTCTTGTGCTCCCACAGCTCATTCACTTTGAAATACTGAAAAGAAATCTAAACTATCGAAATAGTGCTTCTTTAACTACTAATAATTGACCATCATTGAGAAAAATGGAACAGAATCTGCAAATAGCCTAGCATAGTACAAATCAAACTACTGACAGAGAAGACAAATGTAAACATAAAACACCTGCTTTCTATATTTTTATAGCAGTGAAATATACACATTCAAATATACAAATGTTTCTACATAATTTGAAATATGCATGACCAAGACCATGCACCGTTTTCTTCGCCCTCCGTTCTCGTACCTTCGTGTGCTGCATATCAGAAATGGCCAACAATAAAAACAAATTATTCTGAGACGGCTCCTGTTACCATGGAAACAATAAACGAAGCTAGCTTTTGTATCTTGTTACCATAGTAACAGGAGCCGTCTCAGAATAATTCACTATTCTTCCCTAGCCAAACTCGCTAAAAGATACCTGAGCATTGACGGCACTAGTGTGTCTGCTGAAAGGGTGTTCTCCACTGCAGGAGATATAGTAACGGCCCAGAGGAGCACTTTAACATCTGAGAAGGTTGACCAACTCCTATTTCTGAACAAAAATGACAATATTCCCAAATGAATTTAACATTTTGGTTGTTGACCTTGCAGCCAACTGGAATGGACTCTAGCAGTACACATTTGTGTTTATTTTTCTCAATTTGTATTGAAGCTCTAAGTAACTCTTATTTATATGATTTATATGATTATTCAACCTGTCACTGGCCCAAGCAGCTGTCCCCACGTGCTTCAAGACCACCTTCATCGTGCCAGTGCCAAAGCACTCCAAAGCAGCGAGCCTTAATGACTTTCGCCCAGTTGCATTCACTTCAACCATCATGAAGTGCTTCGAGAGGCTGGTCCTGGCTCATCTTAAAAACATGCCTACCACCCACACTGGACCCCCTCCAATTCGCCTACCGCCAGAACAGGAGCACGGAGGATGCCATCTCCACGGCACTACACTCCGCCCTTTCCCACCTGGACAACAGTAACACCTACGCGAGACTGTTGTTCATAGACTTCAGCTCTGCATTTAACACCATAATCCCCTCCAAACTGATCACTAAACTCAGTGATCTAGGCATCAACACCTCCCTCAGAAACTGGATTATGGACTTCCTAACCAACAGACCCCAGTCTGTCAGGATAGACAACAACACCTCCTCAACCCTCATCCTGAACACTGGTGTCCCACAGGGCTGCGTGCTGAGCCCTCTCCTCTACTCCCTCTTCACCCACGACTGCACAGCTGTACATGGTTCTAATACCATTGTAAAGTTTGCAGACGACACAACGGTGATTGGCCTCATCAGCAACAACGATGAGTCGGCCTACAGGGAGGAGGTTCAGCACCTGGCAGAGTGGTGTGCCAATAACAACCTGGCTCTCAACACCAAGAAGACCAAGGAGCTCATTGTGGACTTCAGGAGGACCAAAGGTGGTGCACACACCCCGATCTGTATCAACGGGACGGAGGTGGAGCGTGTCGCCAGCTTTAAATTCCTGGGTGTCCACATCTCCGAGGACCTCTCTTGGACCCTCAACACCTCAACCATAGTCAAGAAGGCTCACCAGCGTCTCTTCTCCCTGAGGAGATTGAAGAAGGCCCATCTGTCTCCTCAGATTCTGGTGAACTTTTACCGCTGCACCATTGAGAGCATCCTCACCAACTGCATCTCAGTCTGGTTTGGCAGCTGCTCTGTTGCGGACCGCAAAACACTCCAGAGGGTAGTGAAAACTGCCCAACAAATCACTGGCTCCCCACTCCCCACCATCGATGCTGTCCAGCGCAAGAGATGTCTGCGGAAGGCGCACAGCATCGAGAAGGACAGCTCCCATCCCAACCACAGACTGTTTGCCCTCCTCCCCTCAGGGAGGCGCTACAGGGCCCTCCGTTACCAGACCAGCAGGCTCAGGAACAGCTTCTTCCCTGCGGCTGTCACCGCATTGAACTCTGCACCACGGTAATAGTTCCCCCTGGCTACCCCCTCACACTCCTTCCTGTATTCCCCTCTCTACCCTGGCCTGACTGCCACACACCTACCTCCAGCCACTGAACATTTGCACTAAATTGTTCATTGTATATATCTATTTATGTTAAATTGTTGTCATATCCATATTCATCGTACTTATATCTTATCATGTCTCCTACCTCATTTATAACTTTATAACCTCTACTGCCACCTTCACCTGTACTTCACCTGCACTTTACATATATCTATATCACATCTGCACTAATCACCTTTATTGCTGCTCATGTTCTTACTGCTCATACTACTTATATCTTATGTCATACTGTATATATCCTATTTATCTATATTTATATTACAATTTGCATATACTCTGCACTCTTCTACTTTGCATTTCTGGGTAGATGCTAACTGCATTTCGTTGCCTCTGTACCTGTACTCTGTGCAATGACAATAAAGTTTAATCTAATCTAATCTAATCTAATCTAATCTATCTATTCTCAGGTTTATGTTACTCTATTAAGTCTGCTTCATGTAAGTCTCTTGTATTTAAATTATTTATTTTTAAGTTATTTGCTGGGAGCTCAGCATTCATGTGAGAGGTCTCCTTTTCAGAGAATAATTACTAAGGTCCTGTGTCCTGAATGTTCAAGGACAAAGTTTTTGCACTATCCTCCTAAGTTTTTGCACTTCAGATAATGTTGTTCACAGAATTAAATGTGACATTTGAAGTGAGTTGAGCAGTCTTATTTTCCTCATTTTTTGTAATGCCTTTGAATAATTTGGGGGACATGAATCGCAATACATCGCAGAATCGAATCGCAATACTTGCTGTATTGCAATATGTTAAGAATCGCAATAATATTGAATCGTGGCCCAAATATCGCAATGCCATGTTTGTGTTTGTATCTGTTTGTGTGTGTGTGTTTGATGAAGATGGAAAATGAGAGTGATACTAAGTGTTTACTGCAGAATGAATTGTGACCAATTATATATAAAGAGCATGATATTCACTGTCACTGTCAAAATCGTTGATAGCAACTCAGTGTTTGGTCTTGTGATACTCACTCTGTTTTTAAGTGTGTATGTGTGTGTGTGTATGTGTGTGTGTGTGTGTGTGTGTGTAAGTATGTGTGTGTGTTTGTAAGTATGTGTGTGTGTAAGTGAGTGTGTGTTTGTATAATGAGTTTGTCTTATGAAGATGGACAAGAAGTGATAGATAGATATGAAGTGTTTACTGCTAAATTAATAGTGACCCTTTACATGTGAAGATCATGACCGTTCACTATCACTGTCAAATTCACTGATAGCAACTCAGTATTTGGTCTTGTGATACTCACTCTAGTTTCTCCAGTTTACAGTTGGGATCCTCCAGAAGAGAAGAAAGATGTTTCACTCCTGAGTCTCCTGCTTTATTCCCTCTCAGCTGCAGCTCTCTCATGTGTGAGGGGTTTGATCTCAGTGCTGATGCAAGAGAACTGAAACCCTCTTCTGTAATACTGCATTCTCCCAGACTGTAGAGAGAAAAGGAATACATAGTCTTTGTTTCTTTTTAGACCATACAATTCATGAAATCCATAAAAATACAGTCAAATTCATAATGCTTTTTGTATATCATATCATATGTGTGTGTGTGTGTACGTGTATGTGTTTGTGTGTGTGTATGTGTGTGTGTGTGTGTGTGTGTGTGTACGTGTATGTGTTTGTGTGTGTGTGTGTGTGTGTGTGTGTGTGTGTGTACGTGTATGTGTTTTTGTGTGTGTGTGTGTGTGTGTGTGTGTGTGTACGTGTATGTGTTTGTGTGTGTGTGTGTGTGTGTGTGTGTGTGTGTGTGTACGTGTATGTGTTTGTGTGTGTGTGTGTGTGTGTGTGTATGTGTTTGTGTTTTGATGAAGATGGAAAAGGAGAGTGTAAAGAAGTGCAGGCTTTCCTTTAAGACAACATTTTTTTACTATCATATTCAAAATATTTGATGTAAAATCATATTCTATTTCTGTGTGTGTGTGTGTGTGTGTGTGTGTGTGTTTGCATGCGTGCGTCTGTGATGAGAAGGAGAAAAATATGTTTCATCTCAGGTTACTGTTGGTACTTCCATTAGCACTTACTATAGCAGACAATAATAGTCAAAATTTAAAGACTTTCATAGTTCATATGTATATATACATATATCTGTGTGTGTGCCCCATCCCCTTCAAAAGCAACAATGACAGTTTTGAAAATGGAAATGGAAACTGAAATTTAAATCTAATATAAAGCTTAAAGCAGCTTTAGAAGGAGATAGGGGATGAATTTGTCACTTTGGAAAAACTCTGGATTAATTGCACATAGAAAGCTCCAAAAGAGAAGAATGCAGCTAATGTACAGATAATGTAACAGCATCCACTAACCTCAGTTTCTGCAGTGTGCAGTGGGTGTGTGTGTGTGTGTTTCTAAGAGTGCGTGTGTGTGTGTGTGTGTGTGTTTGTAAGAGTGTGTGTGTGTGTGTGTTTGTATGTGTGTGTGTTTGTGTCTTTGTAAGAGTGTGTGTGTGTGTGTGAGTGATAAAGATGGGAAAGGAGAGTGTGTTGTAAGTAACAGCATCCACTAACCTTAGTTTCTGCAGTGTGCAGTGGGAATCCTCCAGTAAAGCACACAGCTGAGTCACTCCCAAGGCTTCTGGTATGAGCTCACTCAGATCCAGCTCAGTCATGAGTAAGGGGTTTGAACCCACAGCTGAAGCCACAGCAGCACAGGCTTCCTCAGCAGCACTCCCCTTCAGGAACCTGTACAAATAGAGACAATAAATATATCTGTTGTCTGACACAAAAGGTCATCACTGGTACTTAAATACAAAAACACAAAAACATTACAACTTCTGCCAAGGCAGCCTTTGACAGAAATGTAAAAAGCAAACTGAGCAGTCACATATGTGTTTTTCTCATGGAAAAGGAAGCACTGCTACCCACTTATCAAGTCTATTGATTCAATAAGTCTGCTTGGCCTGGTGCAGCAGCTTTAAATCTTACAGGATCAGTTTTCACTGCAACAGCTGAGCTCATCCTGTCACTTTTAATTTAATTGTAACTCCTTTTTCTAATGGAAGTCAGACTCAAGTCTATTCAGTTCCCTGACTAACTACTTGGATATTTAACTGACTCTGGGTTTACAGATCTAGAGGCAGGAGTGTTTGGTACAGTTATCATCCTGTCACTTTCAATATAATGTATCTCTGGTCATTAGTGATGCCCCTAAGTAAACAGATTGATAAAATATGAGGTGTGGCTATTAAATAATGAGACTAATGCTTTAATTCAATTGCAATGAAGAATACTCATAATAACAGTCTCATTATTCAATAGCCACACCTTGTATGTCCATGTGCAGGATTTGAAACTCTTTGAAAAACAGAACAGCTGTGTAACATTCTTAGACATTTACCTGAGATTTGTTAGTTCACACTGCGGGTCCTCCTTTAGGTCTAAAAGCAGTTTGACTCCTGATTCCCCTGGATCATTTCCTCTGAGATCCAGCTCTCTGAGATAATTGGGATTTAACCTCAAGGCTGAAGCCAGACTAGCATAGCCTTCCTCTGTGATACTGCAGTCTGATAGGCTGTAGAGAGAAGGAGAAAAAACATATTTCATCTCAGTTTACTGTTGGCACTCCCATAAGCACGTAATGTAGCAATTAAAATAGGACACAGAGACTTAATAGTCACAATTGAAGGACTTTTATGGTATATATATTTAAATACAGTGCCAATGCAACAACATAATTGCCAGATATGTCCCCACTGTGATCTGCATGTAAGGTACACACTACTGTACTCCACAACATGTGTCCCATCCCATTCAGACATGTCCCCACTCTGATCTGCATGTAAGGTACACACTACTGTACTCCACAACATGTGTCCCATCGCCCTTCAGACATGTCCACACTCTGATCTGCATGTAAGATACACACTACTGTACTCCACAACATGTGTCCCATCCCCTTCAGACATGTCCCCACTCTGATCTGCATGTACACACTACTGTACTCCACAACATGTGTCCCATCCCCTTCAGAAGCAACAATGAAAACATCGTTTTGAAAATGGAAACTGACATTTAAATCTAATGTAAAGCTTGAAGCAGCTTTAGAAGGGGATAGGGAATGAATCCGTCACTTTGGAAAAACACTAGATTCTCTATGGGATCCTCCAAAAGAGAAGAATGCAGCTGATGTTTGTTAACTGAAGAGAGTGTAACAGCATCCACTAACCTCAGTTTCTGCAGTCTGCAGTGGGAATCCTCCAGTAAAGCACACAGCTGAGTCACTCCCAAGGCTTCTGGTATGAGCTCACTCAGATCCAGCTCAGTCATGAGTAAGGGGTTTGAACCCACAGCTGAAGCCACAGCAGCACAGGCTTCCTCAGCAGCACTCCCTTTCAGGAACCTGTACAAATAGAGACAATAGACATATCTGTTGTCTGACACAAAAGGTCATCACTAGTACTTAAAGAACATTTTTTTTAAAAAACATTACAACTTCTGCCAAGGCAGCCTTTGACAGAAATGTAAAAAAGCAAACTGAGCAGATACATGTGTTTTTCTCATGGAAAAGGAAGCACTGCTACCAACTAGTATAGTCTATTGATTCAATAAGTCTGCTTGGCCTGGTGCAGCAGCTTTAAATCTTACAGGATCAGTTTTCACTGCAACAGCTGAGCTCATCCTGTCACTTTTAATATAATTGTGACCCCTTTTTCTTATGGAAGTCAGACTCAAGTCTATTCAGTTCCCTGACTAACTACTTGGATATTTAACTGACTCTGGGTTTACAGATCCAGACCACGAGGCAGGAGTGTTTGGTACAGTTATCATCCTGTCACTTTCAATATAATGTATCTCTGGTCATTAGTGATGCCCCCAAGTCAACAGATTGATAAAATATGAGGTGTGGCTATTAAATAATGAGACAAATGCTTGAAGTCAATTGCAATGAAGAAGACTTGTTATACTAAAACACCTCATATATAATCGTAATAACAGTCTTATTATTTTATAGCCACACCTTGTATGTCCATGTGAGGCCTTTGAAACCTTTTAAAGAACAGAACAGCTTTGTAATATTTTTAGTCTTGATATACATTTACCTGAGATTTGTCAGTTTACACTGCGGGTCCTTCTTTAGGTCTAAAAGCAGTTTGACTCCTGATTCCCCTGGATCATTTCCTCTGAGATCCAGCTCTCTGAGATGATTGGAATTTAACCTCAAGGCTGAAGCCAGACTAGCATAGCCCTCCTCTGTAATACCACAGTCTGAGAGTCTAAAGTGAATATATAGTCATAATTTAGTCAAGGCAAACACAACAAGACATTTACAGTGCATTTAAAGTAAGACCCTTGTTGTAGCCAAATTGAAGGAATCAGCAGTTTACGACGTGAGGTATATTGGATGACAGAGCCTTTGAAAGGTTGAAAATAATGCACACTGAGGTGGTATTACTAACCAAAATGCAGTTCTCAGTTCTAAATGCATGGTGCTATGGTCAAGGTTCTATTGTTAATAAACTCAATAAAATTATTTTGAAACATATACTTAAATATAAACATGTCTGACTCCTCCAGATTTCCCATGAAACAGTTTGTGATCTTGTGGTTTTCTGATACTCTAAACATTTTATTTTCATCTGAGCATTTGTCCCAAACTATACTTTATATAAGTTTCGTATGTCAACATGGAAAGAAAGAATCTTTAAATCTACGTATGTCTGAAACTTTATATGATTTGAGAAAGTGTGTAAGAAACACTGTTCGTCTGTCTGTTATAATGGGGATACTTTTTCACTAGTGCTGTCAGTTTAACGCGTTATTAACGGCGTTAACGCAAACCCATTTTAACGCCGTTAATTTTTTTATCGCGAGATTAACGCGATTCTTTTTTTTTTTTTAGATTAACGTTGTTTTTGGCCTCACAAACTGTGTAGTAGGCTAACGTTACGGTTTGAGTGAATGGTGAGCGCGATACGGCGAAATGGATGATAAAAAGCTTCTGAATGGAAAGTTTACTTTTAAAAGTTGTGTTGTGCAAAAGAAGCGGGCTTCACTGTTGTCTGAAAATGTCAACAGGCAGCTGGCTGAAAGCAAAGAAGTAGTAGGCTTACCTTTTATTAGTAACCTAACTGTTACAGTTCATTGTTTCTGAAATAAGAAGCCTGACTGCTATGTTCCCAGCAAACTTGAAAAAAAGAAAATATTAAGCCATGGTTTAACTGCACTATAGGCTGAGTCCTTGTTTACCTGAAATGTGCACTTCATAATTTTATTTTGTACCGCCCTGTTTGGCAATGTTGGTTTTCAATAAAATAAAACATTTGCTTAAAGCAAGCCAATCCACTTTTCCATGTTGATAAGGGCCTTAAAATAAAAATAAAATTATTAAAAAAATGAATAAACGAAGGGACATTTAGAATAGATACAAATTTGCGATTAATCACGATTCATTTTGAGTTAACTATGACATAAATGCGATTAATTGCGATTAAATATTTTAATCGTTTGACAGCACTATTTTTCACTAAAGTATATTTCATCGAGTAATGAAAAAAGTATAAATGATCCCACATAACCCATCAATAGGGAAAGCTGAAGTATCAAAATGTCTTACCTGAGTGTCTCCAGTGCACAGTTTGGGTTCTTTAGTCCACTACAGAGTTCTTGGACCCCAATATCTCCAAGACTGTTGTCACTGAGATCCACATTTTTCAGTTTTGAAGATGTTTTGCTGAGGATACATGCCAGTGCTGTACAGCTCCTTTCAGTGAGCCCACAGCTATTGAGCCTTAAGGGGAAAACATTGAGTTAATTCACCCCACTCCAGTGACTGAAATGTCTAATTGCAGTAGAAGATTTCACATTAATTTATTATTTAATTGCTCAAAATCTGCATTAACAAGTTGGGTGGAAACCCAGCTAGAGTCATAAACCCCTCCCATCTTGAGAATACACACTGCCACCATACTTACTGAGCCTCATGAGATTCCTCCACTACTGGCTGAAGCCTGATGAGACCTTCATCAGATCTGATGTACTTCTTTAAGTCAAACACATCCAGCTTCTGTTCTGATGTCAGCAGCACAAACACTAGAGCTGACCACTGGGCAGGTGACAGTTCAGCTCCAGAAAGTGTCCCAGCACTCAGGAAGCTCTGGACCTCTTCCACTAAGGAGTGATCATTGAGTTCATTCAGACAGTGGAAGAGGTTGATGACCCTTTCTGATGAAGGAACCTCCCTGATCTTTTCCTTAATGTAACTGATTGTTTCTTCATTGCCCATCTGATTTTGTCCTCTCTGTAGTAGGCCATGCAGGAGAGTCTGGTTAGACTCCAGAGAGAGGCCAAGAAGGAAACGGAGGAATAGGTCAAAGCGTCCATCTTCATGCTTCAAAGCTTTGTCCACAGCACTCTTCTGTAAGATGATC
The DNA here is from genome assembly GCF_900700415.2 of Clupea harengus. Lineage (NCBI taxonomy): Eukaryota > Metazoa > Chordata > Actinopteri > Clupeiformes > Clupeidae > Clupea > Clupea harengus. Next base: position 51,593 of record NW_024879666.1, on the reverse strand, counting down.
ATGGGCTGAATGAATATTCCAGGAGCTTGGTGTCTGGATATTATGTATTTCCCTTTAACTGCCATCATTAGAAACACATACAAAGCTGCAAGATACTCCTGGACACTTAAATGCATGAAGCAGAATACCTTATCTTGGTAAAGCCCCGATTCTTCTCGAAAGATCTGGGTGCAGATGCCAGAGCATACTGCTGCCTCTCTGACATCAATTCCAGACTCTTTTAGGTCTTCTTCATAGAAAATCAGATTACCCTTCTCTAACTGTTCATATGCCAACTTTCCAAGATCAAGGATAACTTCCTGGTTCCACTGTGGATCAAGGTCATGCACATTTTCAAACTTAAGGCTCCTCTGTTTGGTTTGGAAAATAAGGAAATAGGTATACATCTCTGTCAAAGTCTTTGGAATCTGTCCACCTCCTGAAGAGCCAAGAATTACTGCAAGGACAGTAGCAGCAATCCAGCAGAACACTGGTATGTGGCACATAATGTGGAGGCTCCTTGATAATTTGATGTGAGAGACGACTCTGCTGGCAAGATTCTGATCACTGATCCTCTTCCTGAAGTACTCCTCCTTCTGTGGGTCATTGAACCCTTGTACCTCTGTGACCCGGTCAACACACTCAGGAGGGATTTGATTGGCTGCTGCTGGTCGAGAGGTTATCCAAAGTAAAGCAGAGGGGAGCAGATTACCCTTGATGACATTTGTCAGGAGTACGTCCAATGAGGTGATCTCTGTCACATCAGTCAAACTTTCATTTTTCTGAAAGTCTAGTTTGAGTCGACATTCATCCAGACCATCAAAGACGAACAACACTTTGTACTTCCCTTGGCTGAGAAAAGTTAACTGCTTTATTTCTGTGAAAAAGTGGTGGAGGAGACCCATCAAAGAGAGCTGTTTTTCTCTCATGAGGTTGAGCTCTCGAAAAAGCAGTGGAAATATGAATTGGATATCCTGGTTTTCTTTTCCCTCTGCCCAGTCCAGGATGAACTTCTGAACTGAGACAGTTTTACCAATGCCAGCAACTCCTTTTGTGACAATACTTCTGATTGGTTTGTCTTGGCCAGGTAAGGGTTTAAAGATGTCACTGCATTTGATTGATGTCTCCTGTCCAGCTGGTCTCTTGGATATTGACTCAATCTGTCTGACTTCATGCTCTTCATTTACTTTTCCACTTCCTCCCTCTGTGATGTAGACCTCTGTGTAGATCTTTTCTAGAAGAGTACAGCTTCCTTGCTTGGGTATTCCTTCAAAAACGCTCTGGTACTTGTTCTTGAGATTTCTTTTCAGCTCAGTCTGACAAACTACGTCCAGCTCATCTATTTCAAAAAACAAAATAAAACATAATAATTTTGCAAGCCACTGACACTGAGGACAAACAGTAGCTCTTTGTTGTTTTCCTAATTTTATCTAATTGATGCAAAAAAAATGCACATTTGAATAAAGGAAGAATTCTTACTTTCTTGCAGTTTGTCAGCGAGATATTTCAGCTCCATATTCCTAAGGAAGTGCAGTGCCATCTTCAGAGCCGCTTCTCTGGCTTCAATCTCATCTTCCTCTTTACTCTCAAAGTTTCCTTGGTAATCTGGACTCAGCATCCTCTTGAATCTCTTCAGCTCATTCTTCACAAAGGTGATGATCTTCTCTTCTAACACCTAAAGCACAAATATCTGGTAACGCTCTGCAGCACATTACATAACAGAGCACTGATACACTACTTACATTGATCTTAACCCTAAACCTTGTAAACATAGCACAAAAAGTAAGGAAATTTGTGTTTGGTAGATTATTTCTTTTTTGTAACAATGCTTCTTGGCAATAAATCGTATACCGTTGGAAAGCCTGTTTATTTCCCTTTTAAATGATGCCACATTTGTAAGGACCATGCATTTGTGAAATTGTGAAGACAGTGACAAGGTTAGATATAATGATTTCTGATTGAAGCAACAATGTTGTCCGTGTGTCTGTGTGTAGCAGATATTCTGATATTTTGATCCACCTGCAGATTTGTGCCTCCTTACATTTACATTAATTCATTTAGCAGACACTTTTATCCAAAACGACTTACAAGGATGTATACACATTTTTACATTTACACTGATGGCACACTGCACATCAGGAGCAATTAGGGGTGTGTGTGTGTGTGTGTGTGTGTGTGTGCACCTCTCTTAATCTCCTGGTTAACGCTAGTGTGTGTGTGTGTGTGTGGATCTCTTTATCTCCTGGTTAATGCTAGTGTGTGTGTGTGTGTTTGTGTGTGTGTGTGTGTGTGTGCCTCTCTTTATCTCCTGGTTAACGCTAGTGTGTGCGTGTGTGTGTGTGTGTGTGTGTGTGTGTGTGTGTGTGTGTGCCTCTCCTTATCTCCTGGTTAACGCTAGTTTGCACTGTTCTTTGACTGATATATTCAGTAACCAGTAATAACTTTCTCTGTACAAACACCTTATTTGAAGGGTTGACATGAGAATGACATGACACTGTCATAACCTTAACATGACATACCATGCCATAACAGGCCTCATGATTCAACTTATATACTTATAACTATAACTTATAACTATAACTGTGAGTAATTCCATACTTTTGAGTGGTGGTGTATACAGTATATCTAATTATGAACATTTAATTTAGAATTATAGCTTTGTCGAATTATCATTTAGAATTATAGTTTTGTTGAATTATCATTTAGAATTATAGCTTTGTTGAATTATCATTTAGAATTATAGCTTTGTTGTCCACCTCCCTTCTTTTATGTTGCGTCCACACGAGCCGGCCGTAACATCATTAAGTATCATTTGGTCAATTATGTAATTTTTAATGGAAAGTTTAATTTTCATTGTTATGAAAGCTTGACATTAACCAAGACAACATAACTATAAACATGCCATAACGGGCCTTATTATCAAACTCATAAATAACTATATTTGTAGTCAAACTTGTTTTCCATTCACCGTCAGGATTTGAGGCCATCTTCAAAAGTTTTCAAAAAACAAAACAAACTCTGCTGGATTTAACCTCTACTGAATTTAACCTCTACTGGATTAAACCCCCGACTCTCGTTCTTTATCGACGGATTCATCATCGGTATTTAAGAATTTCTCTGCTGGACTATCATCTTAATCTCCAGGTAACCCTTAGGGGAAAAAACTTTTTGCGGTGAAAGACACCTACAATTAATTTAACTGCCAACTCGCAGGTTAGCGGAAGGCGCTGTCGTTCTTTTAACAGAAGGCAGAAGAATAATTTTATCCTACAAACAGTAGGTTTTTGCTTCTTCCTGTGAGCTTGGAGTTGTATAGATCGCTAAATTAAATTAACACTACCTGTTCTCATTCTGACTCTGAACAGCTAGCAAGCCTAGCAAGCAAACACCAGCTAAAGCTTAACGTTTGACTACCTCACGCGAGTCACCGCGACATCGTAGCAAACAAAACACATAAACTCAAGTTTTTGCCTCTCATCTGACATCGCCACGATGCCTTCCCTCAGTGGTGCACCTGGATGCGACTCCTGCCTCCTGCTCAGACAGAAGGTAGTAGAACTAGAAGTCAGGTTAGCGAACCTCTACCAGATCAAGCTGGATGAGCAGTTCATTGACTCCATTGTATCTGTGGGTCCTCTTCACACACACACACACACTGGACATCTCGATTCCACTCTGCCCTGCATGAACACAAACCCAGACCACACCACTGCTGCCTGGCCACTGGTGGGGACCAAGCCCACCCTGCCGGTGAACTCCACTCCTCACCAGCCATGGAGAACAGCTGGCAGAAGCAAGCGTGATGGAAAGCGGTCGGGACGACACACTGAGCCAGGCCAGCCCCTGAAACTGGGAAACCGCTACACCACACTGATGAATGAGGAGGAGCCCCCTGGGCTTGATGACACCCCTCCTCAGCCCGCCCTGCAACGCCCTCGCAGACCGGCTCCAGAGAAACAACGGCATCACACTGACATCCAGCATCGCCCACGCCGCCCTGCTTCCCATCCTGGGCCCTCAACACAGTCAGCATCCCCTAGACGGCTTCTCCCGCTTGACATGACAACCTCCACCCTTGTCATTGGCAGCTCCATGATCAGAGATGTCTACATCCCCCCCTCACCAAGCGGTCCCTGCAAGGTCCACTGCTTCCCCGGAGCGAGGGTCCGTGACATTCAACGTACACTCCCAAGTATCCTCGCCGGCTACACCAAGGTCAGCACCATAATTGTACATGTGGGCACAAACGACATCAGAGCAAGACAGACAGAAGTCCTGAAGGCAGACTTCACAGCCCTCCTCACTACCCTCATGGACACAGGAAGACGGATCGTCATCTCTGGGCCTCTCCCTACCTACCGGAGAGGCGCTGAGAGATGGTCAAGACTTTTCAACCTCCACACCTGGCTGCGAGCGACCTGCGCTTCATTAGACATTGACTGTGTTAACAACTTTGACCTGTTCTGGGAGAGGCCCAGCCTGCTGAAGCATGATGGCCTCCACCCAAACCGGATCGGAGCCAGTCTGCTGTCGGACAACATGAAGACCACCCTAAGGCACTGACATCCTGTAGAAAACATCACAGACTCATGCCCCCCAGGTAGTAACTCTAATAACACTGTTTATGAAAATGAATCTGAATCTGTCAATGTTTTCTACAGAGCAATATATGACACCACTACCTCAGAACAGGCTGCTTCATATAAAATTATGGCATGCGCCTATAATCCTATTCCAGTTTTAATCTCTACCCAACGCACAGTTAAAAACAAAGGCCATAGATACAATAGAAACAATAGAAGCCCAGCAAATATTCTATCTATACCCCGGCATATTCCTCCTTCCTGTGAGCCACTATATCCAGAAAATATTTCAATGGCAATACTAAATATTAGGTCACTATCAGGGAAAACATTTCTCATTAACGATCTTATATGTGAACGTAAATTAGACTGTATGTTTTTAACAGAAACCTGGCTAAACAAAAATGGGTCTGCAGCTCTTATTGAAGCATCCCCTCCCAATTATAGCTTTTTTCAGTCCATTAGAACAGGTAAAAAAGGGGGCGGGACAGCCACCATAACCATGAATGCCCTGTGCTGCAGGAGCATCTCCTTCGATGATTTTGCCTCATTTGAATATCATGCCATAGTTCTAAAGTGCCAGCCTCCTGTTCTGACAGTAACTGTGTATAGGCCACCCAAGCAATGTCCCACTTTTCTAACAGACTTTTCAGAACTACTCTCCATTATCCACACAAACTACGATAAGATTATTATCACTGGTGATTTTAACATACATGTTGATAATGGGAACGACTCAAAGGCCCGGGATTTTATGAATCTCTTGAATTCCATGGACTTTACACAACACATCACTGAACCCACTCACAACCGTGGCCACACCCTTGATCTAGTTATTACAAAGGGTCTTACAACTGTTATATCGTCTATCTGTGACCTTGCTCTTTCTGACCACTTTTGTATTTTCTTTACAGCACTGGTACCTAAAGTTAGAAATAGTGCTGAATGTTTTATTAAGAAACGCTATCTTAACTCTGCAGCAGCTGAGAATTTCAAAGTAATGATGAACATAACTAGTGCAAAAAACCCAGATACGGGGCCATCATGTGTTAATGATCTAGTAACTACTCTAAATACAAAATTAAGGACAGCACTTGACTCTGTAGCACCATTGAAACAAAAAAAGGTTTTAGCCAAACAAAAAGCTCCATGGAGAAATGAGGAAATTATTAAACTTAAGAGATCCTGCAGAAGGTCTGAGCGTACATGGAGAAAGACCAAGCTACAGGTCCACCTTGATATCTTTAAGGATAAACTTTCAGTCTTTAATAAAGCAATAAGAAATGCTAGGAAGGATCATTTCTCTAATTTGATATCTACAAATTCTAACAATTCCAGGGTCCTCTTTTCAACAATAGACAGCCTTATAAATCCTGCACCTAAAGTAGATGATAGTCTCTTTTCCACCTCCAAATGTGAGGAATTTGCAGCATTCTTCAGAGATAAGATAACGAACATTAGGAAAAATATTGCTCAAGAAATTCCAAATGTCTTGTTTTCTGATCCCCTTCCACCATGCTGTAACAGTATGAGCTTTTTTGCACTGGCTGATATAGAAATGCTGAGCAAAGTAGTGTCACAACTGAAGCCGTCTACATGCCCTCTTGATCCCCTTCCCACCAAATTTTTTAAGACCATCTTTGACTCTGTGTCTAAGGACATTCTAGCCATTATAAACTGTTCCCTGCTTACAGGTATTTTCCCATCAGAACTTAAAACTGCCCTGGTGAGACCCCTCCTGAAGAAAAGCAATTTAGACTCTTCAGTTCTAAACAATTTTAGACCCATCTCTAACCTTCCCTTTCTAAGCAAAATCCTGGAAAAAATTGTCTTTAAACAGTTAAATAATTTCCTAGATGCTAACTGTGCATTTGACACCTTCCAATCTGGTTTTCGCTCCAATCATAGCACAGAAACGGCATTAGTCAAGGTTGTAAATGATCTCAGGATTAATGCTGAATCCAAAAAACTATCTGTCTTGGCCCTTCTGGATCTGAGCGCAGCCTTTGATACTGTTGATCACAATATCCTTATTGATAGACTTGAAAATTGGGTTGGCCTCACTGGTCCGGTCCTAAACTGGTTTAGGACCTATCTAACTGGCCGGGAATACTTTGTCGCCCTCGGAGACCACAGCTCAAAAAACATTTGTATGACCTGTGGGGTCCCTCAAGGATCCATTTTAGGGCCCTTACTTTTCAGTCTATACATGCTACCCCTTGGTAGTGTAATTAGGAGGCACAACATCGACTATCATAGCTATGCAGATGACACCCAGCTCTATATTTCTGTAACACCCAACAACTACAGCTCTATTGATTGTTTGGTAAATTGCATTTCTGATATAAATGTATGGATGTCACAAAACTTTCTCCAGCTAAACCAAGATAAAACAGAGGTATTAGTCATTGGTGAAAAAAACGAGAGAGAAAAACTAACTGCACACTTAAAAACACTAGCACTTAACACCAAGCACCAAGCCAGAAACCTAGGCATCATACTTGACTCAGATCTCAATTTTGAAACCCATATCAAAAATATAATTAAAACATCTTTTTATCACTTAAGAAACATTGCTAAGGTGCAACCGTTTCTCGCTCAGGCTGACACCGAAAGACTGATGCACGCGTTTATCACGAGCAGGCTAGACTACTGTAACTCGCTTTTGTCTGGTCTACCAAAAAAAGCCATTAGTCAACTACAAACAATACAGAATGCAGCAGCGCGAGTCCTCACTAAAACAAGACGGAGAGCGCACATCACACCAGTATTAAAATCACTGCACTGGCTACCTGTTAGTTTTAGAATAGATTTCAAGGTTCTCCTACTAGTCTATAAATCACTCCATAGTCATGCACCTGAATATATAACAGACATGCTCTCAAGGTACACACCCAGTAGATCCCTGAGGTCCTCCGGCACTGAACTTCTAACAGTTCCAAAAGCCAGGACAAAGAGACATGGGGAAGCAGCTTTTAGTTTCTATGCCCCCAACCTTTGGAACACTCTGCCAGAATACCTAAGAATGGCCGAAACGGTTGAAACCTTTAAACATGCACTTAAGACATACCTCTTTGATCTCGCTTATCACTCACTGTAAAATGTATTTAACATTTATGGAACATTTATTTATTTACTTATTTCTGTCTCTTTTCAAGTATTTGTACCCCCCCCCCCCCCCCAGCAGCTGTCTCTTAGTTTGACGATAACTGTGCTGAGCAGTCCTTTATGGTGCCAGTGCGGTTAGTACGTAATTTCCTGTTCATTTATCTCTGGCAAAATCTGTGTCTTTTTATAAGTGTTTTGTAACTTGTAAAATGTATTTATTTAACATTAATGTAACATTTATTTATTTATTTACTTATCTGTGTCTCTTTACAAGTGTTTGTAAACCCCCCCCCCCCCCCCCCACCCCCCCACCTATTCATTTATCTCTTGAAAATCTGTGTGTTTTTTTTTTTTTTTTTACAAGTGTTTGTAAACCCCCCCCCCCCTTTTCTTTCCTACTGTGAGGCGCATTGTGTTACTTCCTTGTATGAAATGCGCCGTACAAATAAAGTTTGATTTGATTTGATTTGATTTGAATTAAAAATATATATTTTCTTTTAAAAAAAGAACATTTGTGAGTAATTCCATACTTTTGAGTGGTGGTGTATATTACTAATTATGAACATATACTCCATAGCAGCACTGCATTAAATGTGTGCATCAAACCTGGAATATGTGCTTCAGATCCCCATGTTGACTCTGGGTGAACTGGTCACTGACAGCATCTGGTTTACATTCCTCCATTTGGCTTCTGGGGATGGAAAATCAAAGTGAAGAGTATTGTCTTTAACTAGGGAGCTAACCTTTAAACATCAACAAAAGCACAGTTGACCCTGATAAAAACTACTCAGCTTGCTAACTGATGTACTGTACTTTGGTGATATATTTGGCAACACTGTGCTGTAAAACCTGGTCTTACATTTACTCAGGGTTTCAAGCCTATATCAGAAACCTAGTGACTGAGTTTTTTCTTGACTAAATATCAGCTTGATTCTAAAATTGATTATATGTCGACTTCCTAACATACCCTTCCTAGCTTACCCTCGACATGAGTCTGTTTCATGGACTTGCCTTGGTGCATCTGGATCATCTTCATTTTGGAAGTTGATGGGGCGATCATTTGACAGGTCACTCTTCATGGACACACAAGTGGGCACAGATGATGGAGGTCTCTCCTGACGGACGTGTCTATTACACAAAATAGAACCCATGATTTACTACACAGGCATTTACACCAAAAATCATCTGACTGACTATTCTTAAAAAGCGGAAGTTGGAAGAGGGAGTGTTGGTATTAAAATTAAAAACAATTACAAAGTATTTATAGAAAGTTTCTTTGTTTCTTGACCAAATATCTGGTTGTGACACTCTTAATTCACTATTGGTTGACTTCCTAACTAACCCTTCCTAGCTTACCCTAGACGTGAGTCTGTTTCATGGACTTGCCTTGATGCATCTGTAATATCTTCATTTTGGAAGTTGATGGGGCGATCATTTGACAGGTCACTCTTTATGGACACACAAGTGGGTGCAGGTGATGGAGGTCTCTCCTGACGGACGTGTCTATCACACAAAATAGCACCCATGATTTACCACAGAGGCATTTACACACAAAATCTGACTGACTTTACTTAACAAGAAGAAGCTGGAAATGAAATGTTGGTATTTAAATGAAATACAATTACAAAATATTCTTATTTTGATTTGGATATTTAAATATAGCCATTGAACTGAACTGGCCAGAGTTTTAATGACGCTGCTGTGCTCACAATTCCATATGGAATGCAAGAGCATGTGAAATGTAGTTTTCTCTCCTCACTACTGTTAGATATTGGTGGGTTTCACATACCAGCCCATATCAATAGACCCCCTGACCCTAACCCATATCAATAGACCCCCTGACCCTAACCCTAACCCTCCGTTTGAATAACACCAGGGGTCTGGAGCCAGAGCCATTAGACTTGATTCCTGGCCTTTGTCTACAGCCATGACCAGATGGTTGGAGCCAGGCATATTAGCATTTAGATGGCCAGGGTCAACAAGACCCCTCTGCCTGGCATATTAGCATTTAGATGGCCAGGGTCAACTAGACCCCTCTGCCTGGCATATTAGCATTTAGATGGCCAGGGTCAACTAGACCCCTCTGCCTGGCATATTAGCTTTTAGATGGCCAGGGTCAACTAGACCCCTCTGCCAGGCATATTAGCATTTAGATGGCCAGGGTCAACTAGACCCCTCTGCCAGGCATATTAGCATTTAGCTGGCCAGGGTCAACTAGATCCCTCTGCCAGGCATATTAGCATTTAGATGGCCAGGGTCAACTAGACCCCTCTGCCTGGCATTCACACCTCACATATCTCATTCCTCTCATTCCCCACCTCCTACCTTGACACCCCCGCCCCCCTCGACCCCCCAAAACAGACATACTGCCCGTATCCCCCACAGAAAGAGTGACATCAAGCACATGCATACATCAGAGACCCCCACACACTTAATTATCCCCCCTTGCCAAAAGGTCCCGAGTACCCCCCAAACTGTATAAGTTACCTGTAGTTTGGGCAGTTTTGAATACATATTATATCATATTAGACTGAATGAATGACCTTACTTTGAGCTCTGTATGGTATTTGTATTTATTTCAAATGACTTATAAGATCACTGTTGAATAAAGCAGTCATTATACAGTGTAGGCCTATGTCGTGTGTTCCATCAATGGTGCTGGACAGTGACTGACTTACTATGAAAAGGGAAATAAAACCAGAGAATTGAAGAACACAGACAGGGTTTAAGAGTAAGCTATTAGCCTAAGTGGAGTAGGCCTATACGTCCATCAAAAAGCCAAGAGTCACAGACAAACACGGACATATCAGCTTCATTTAACATCACACATAATTCAGATGATGCATTACCTCTGTCCCTCTGGAGCGTCCCCTGGTGTTGCCATTGCTCAGCCACTCTTCATGGACACACAACTGGCTTCAGTAGAAATGAGGAATCAAAACAATAATTTATCAAAAACACATTACATTTCTCACAAATAAAGACACTAGCTATCTGTTGAAAGGTATCTGTGACCATACCTGCATAAAAGTCTCGTGATACAGGGGTACGCTTCCCTAACTCCCAGCAGAAACTACAGCCGATAAGAATGAACCTTTATTTTCTTCTTTTTGAACTTAGAAATTAATGATTAAAATAATAAAAACGCACTGTTCAATAGCACCTCCCCCGCTTTCCGGATTGATTCCTTGCCTTGACTGCTACCTGCACTACAGATGTAATAACACATTTATACTGACACTGACACAAGATTGGCGCCTGCACTCGCTAAACATTCTGACAATGGCTTTTAAAATACTGATGGAGAGATGACATTTACAGGAGCAGAAAGGGAGGTCAAGCAGACATGGTGTTCAGGTTGTTACCTGGTTGAAACAGGTCAAGCAGACATGGTGTTCAGGTTGTTACCTGGTTAAAGCAGACATGGTGTTCAGGTTGTTACCTGGTTAAAGCAGACATGGTGTTCAGGTTGTCAGTCATATGCCAGTTTGTAAAGAGTTCTCACAGAGAAGGTTTAGTGTGCAGGTTTAGTACCCCATAGTCCTGGGTTCAAGGCCAGGGGTCACAACATACTTCTTGTCAGCCATGTTGCACTGTGTAGGAGGGCCTTTAAGGATCCCGGGTACAGCATGCAGCACGTGTCATATCCTGCCGCCCTTGTTATTCTTGTGTAACTAAAAGTCCCATGCCCCATGTCAGCCAACATTACTCATCAAAACTAAACACATCAAATTCCCAACATCAATAAAACTGAGCAACAGACAGCGCTTGTTGTACTGTTTAGGAGGGTCTTTACGGATCCCAGGTAAAGCATATCGTGCCACCTTTGCTATCTTTGTAGAACTAAAGTTCTCATGTACCCTGCCAATCAACCATAACTAAACATGACTCATCAAAACTAAACATAAACACAAGTCCCATAAAGTGATACAATATCATTACAGTGATAAATATTGCGGAAAATACAATTAATCTGACTCCATTAAATATTAAATGACCTACAGTATTACCAAACAGTATATAGGCCAATTGTGAGGTCTTAATTAATGTAATGGCATGGCACACGAGGAGTTAAATGAATGGTTAATGTACAGTTAATTAATACAATAAACTGAATGTACTATATAACCCAAATGAATAAGTACAACTGTAAATGATAGCAAGTTAATACATTCAGTATGTTGGATGCCAATTAGAACAGATTCCCTTAAATTACCAAATGAACCTCAATGCATTTCTAAATAAATCAATCACTGCACGGATGTGTACACACATCAGAACATGTTTCTCAAGATTAGACTCACATGTTTCTAACAAACATAACCAAGCTTAAGGTTTTCAAAATGCCCTTCCTCTTATGTCAGACCTGTAAGAAGGAGCCCAGAGTGTCTAAGGTGTAAAACTTTATTGTCTTGGCAGGCAACGCTGAGCAAAGTCCAATAACACACACACACACACACACACACACAAACACACACACACACACACACACACACAAAAACACACACACAAACACACACACCCTCTCCCTCCCTCTCCCCCTTTCTCCCCCCTCTCTCTCTCTCTCTCTCTCCCCCTCTCTCTCCCTCTCTCTATCTCTCTCTCTCTCTCTGAGAATCAATATGAGGCAGTGTCCCACCCTAGGGAGTGTTTACCAAAAGTGTCATTGTGCAGCAATCATTTGAAATAATCACATTTCTACATTCTGTCAGCTCCCCATCCCCTTTCTCTATCTCTACCTCTCTACCTGACCCATGCAGATGGCCCCCCTCCGGGCTCTGTAAAGCACCTTGAGATGCAGAAATATGTCATGAAGGCATTTAGTTTCACCCTACTAAAACAATGTTAGCAAGAATAATAATCAGTGTGCACCTACAAATCAAAGCACAACTTTCAAACATGTAGCCTATAAGACAACTACTGAAAACACACCATATTATTTTAGTAGAATAGTAGTGTGAAGAGATGAATAACTGACCTGTTTACTATGCCGCCATTTTGTAGCGATACGTCCCGTGGGGAAACAACCTTTTCTAAATAAATCAAATCACAGCACGGATGTGTACACACATCAGAACATGTTTCTCAGGATTAGACTCACATGTTTCTATCAAACATAACCAAGCTTAAGGCTTTCAAACTGAGTTTAGTTAAAAGTAGATAGCTTCTTCCTCCTGTTAAAATGGAGTCTGTAAAGTGAACTTTGACTATTTCTGCCCTTCCTCTTATTTCAGACCTGTAAGGAGGAGCCCAGAGTGTCTAAGGTGTAAAACTTAATTGTCATGGTGGCAAAGTTGAGCGCACACACACACACACACACACACACACACACACACACACACACACTCTCTCTCTCTCACCCTCTCACTCTCTCCCTCTCTCTCTCTCTCACCCTCTCTCTCTCTCCCCCTCTCCCCCTCCCTCTCTCTCTCTCTCTCTCTCTCTCAGAAGCAACAACATGTGAGGCAGTGTCCCACCCTGGGGAGTGTTTACTAAAAGTGAAATAATCACAGTTTGAAATAATCACAGTTCTACATTCTGCCATCTCCCCATCCCCATCCCCTTTCTCTATCTCTACCTCTCTACCTGCCCCATGCAGATGACCCCCTCTATCTCTACCTCTCTACCTGACCCATGCAGATGGCCCCCTCTATCTCTACCTCTCTACCAGTGTTAATTTCGTTGACGAAAACTATGACGAAAAATATTCGTTAACGACCTTTTTCCCGGGACTAAGACGAGACTAAGACGTGACGAAAACGGATCTTTATAAATAAAAACTATGACTAAATCTATTTTAACTTTCGTTGACGAGACGAGACGAAAATGTTGGTGGTTGACTAAGTCACAATTGTTTTTTTTTTTTCTAAACTTGTATGCACATAATTGGTTAAATGTTGCCCGGTCCTGTATCTATCCCTCCTCCACTCCCTGAGATGCCCTGACATGCAAGTGATGCCCTAACAGACGTTATGATGGCTGAAGTTCAAGCACTCGGTACTGGAAGAAAAATAAGAATAGATATCTGGACAGTCTTTAATTATAACTTGACCGAAAATAAAACACAATGCACCGCAATAACCGGAGAGAAACCTTGTGGCTTCAAAATAGGTGGGAAGAACACAACAAGAGGCACCTGAAAGCGCACAAGACAACCCTGCCATTTGCCTAGGTAAATGAGCTAGTAACTGTCAATGATAATTAGCTAATGTTAACTAGTTATTAGAATATATTCGCCAACGTTAAGTTAACTTCAAAAGGGCAGTCGAGTGTATATGTTGTGTCAGCTTGTACAACTAGCTAGTCATTTTCGATTGAAACCTCCCGTTTGGCTTGGCAAATGAGTTCCAAAACGTTTAGCTAGCTAACGTTAGCTAACTATGAGGTAGCATAGCTAAGTTATACTAGCTATCGATTGCTAGCTAAGTTATACTAGCTATCGATAGCTAGCTAGTAAACGCATTGCAGAATGGACTATAGGACAGGCCACGCATGACATTAATCAAGAAAAAATAAATGAATACGTGATTGGTTTACATATCCTTGTCTATTTATGCAATTGTTATTATCATTGGCATTACTTTCAACTCTCAAACTATCTGTCTAGCTAAATATGTTGGTTATCAGATTGCACAGCAATTCATATGGAGGATATGTGGTTGATTTAACTAAGGCCAGGTAGGCATAGTAGTTGTATTGTGTTATCACATCATTTGAATCTTTAAAATCTAGACTTGATATTCTCTTATATTTTAATGATAATACTGTTAATTAAGTATTGCCTTAAAATTATTACTTACGTTGAATTCATTGGAATTCAGCTGGAGGCATATACTAGGAGATCTGTATTTTAGAGACTAATTGCATCCACAGTTTAAGTACTGCAAGCTTGACTATTATGCAGTTGTAGACACAACACAAGGGGTCCCCGGGCCTGAGAAGGGAAGGAAAGGAGTTTAATGTGGCTATAAGATGGACTTTGAAATGTGACTAAAACTAGACTAAAATGTAATGAGACTTCGTCGACTAAAACTAGACTAAAATTTTCTGAGTTTTCGTCGACGAAAACTAGACTAAAACTAAGGAGGATAAAAATGACTAAAAGTGACTAAAACTAATATGCATTTTCGTCTAAAGACTAAGACTAAGACTAAATCTAAAATAGCTGCCAAAATTAACACTGCTCTCTACCTGTCCCATGCAGATGACCCCCTCTATCTCTACCTCTCTACCTGACCCATGCAGATGACCCCTCTATCTCTACCTCTCTACCTGACCCATGCAGATGACCCCCTCTATCTCTACCTCTCTAATGCAGATGACCCCTCTATCTCTACCTCTCTACCTGACCCATGCAGATGACCCCTCTATCTCTACCTCTCTACCTGACCCATGCAGATGACCCCTCTATCTCTACCTCTCTACCTGACCCATGCAGATGACCCCCCTCTATCTCTACCTCTCTACCTGACCCATGCAGATGGCCCCCTCTATCTCTACCTCTCTACCTGACCCATGCAGATGGCCCCCTCTATCTCTACCTCTCTACCTGACCCATGCAGATGGCCCCCTCTATCTCTACCTCTCTACCTGACCCATGCAGATGTCCCCCTCTATCTCTACCTCTCTACCTGACCCATGCAGATGGCCCCCTCTATCTCTACCTCTCTACCTGACCCATGCAGATGGCCCCCTCTATCTCTACCTCTCTACCTGACCCATGCAGATGACCCCCCTCTATCTCTACCTCTCTACCTGACCCATGCAGATGGCCCCCCTCTGGGCTCTGTAAAGCACCTTGAGAAAATTGTATTGTTTTGGTGCGATATAAATGAAACCAAATTGAATTGAATTGAATTCTGTTGCACCTCTTAGTAAGTCGAGAGGTTCCGTTGCCCCTACATTTAAATACATACTACATTTAAACTTCTGACTCTCTCCCCTCCCCCTCTCCTCCCTTCCCTTGCACCACACCCCTACCGCACCTTTCTACCTGGCCAGATGCAGAAATATGTCCTGAAGGCATTTAGTTTTACCCTACTAAAACAATGTTTGCAAGAATAATAATCAGTATGTGCCTAAAATCAAGCACAACTTTCAAACACGTAGCCTATAACACAACTACTGAAAACACAACATATTATTTTAGTAGAATAGTAGTGTGAAGAGATGAATAACTGACCTGTTTACTATGCCACCATTTTGTAGCGATACGTCTCGTGGGGAAACAACCTTTTCTAAATAAATCAATCACTGCACGGATGTGTACACACATGAGAACATGTTTCTCAGGATTAGACTCACACGTTTCTATCACACATAACCAAGCTTAAGGTTTTCAAACTGAGTTTAGTTAAAAGTAGATATCTTCTTCCTCCTGTTAAAATGGAGTCTGTAAAGTGAACTATGACTATTTCTGCCCTTCCTCTTATGTCAGACCTGTTAGGAGGAGCCCAGAGTGTCGAAGGTGTAAAACTTAATTGTCATGGTGGGCAAAGTTGAGTAAAGTCCAAGAACACACACACACACACACACACACTCTCTCTGTCTCCCCCCTCTCCCCCTCTCCTTCCCTCTCTCCTTCCCTCTCTCTTTCTCTCTCTCTCTCTCCTTCCCTCTCTCTCTCCTTCCCTCTCTCTCTCCCTCTCTCTCTCTCTGAGAAGCAACAACATATGAGGCAGTGTCCCACCCTGGGGAGTGTTTACCAAAAGTGTCATTGTGCAGCAATCATTTGAAATAATCACATTTCTAAATTCTGCCAGCTCCCCATCCCCTTTCTCTATCTCTACCTCTCTACCTGACCGTCTCGATGCAGATGGCCCCCTCTATCTCTACCCCTCTATCTCTACCTCTCTACCTGGCACATGCAGATGTAAAGCAACTTGAGACAATTTTATTGTTTTGGTGGGATATAAATTAAACCAAATTGAATTTAATTTAATTGAATTCTCTTGACCTTCTCAGTAAGTTAAGAGGTTCCGTTGCCCCTACATTTAAATACATACTACATTTAACTTTTGACTCTCCCCTCCCCCTCTCCTCCCTTCCCTTGCACCACACCCTTACCGCACCTTTCTACCTGGCCAGATGCAGAAATATGTCCTGAAGGCATTTAGTTTCACCCTACTAAAACAATGTTAGCAAGAATAATAATCAGTGTGCACCTACAAATCAAAGCACAATTTTCAAACATGTAGCCTATAAGACAACTACTGAAAACACAACATATTATTTTAGTAGAATAGTAGTGTGAATAGATGAATAACTGACCTGTTTACTATGCCGCCATTTTGTAGCAGTACGTCTCGTGGGGAAACAACCTTTTCTAAATAAATCAATCACTGCACAGATGTGTACACACATCAGAACATGTTTCTCAGGATTAAACTCACATGTTTCTATCAAACATAACCAAGCTTAAGGTTTTCAAATTGAGTTTAGTAGAAAGTAGATAGCTTCTTCCTCCTGTTAAAATGGAGTCTGTAAAGTGAACGTTGACTATTTCTGCCCTTCCTCTTATTTCAGACCTGTAAGGAGGAGCCCAGAGTGTCTAAGGTGTAAAACTTTATTGTCATGGTGGGCAACGCTGAGCAAAGTCCAAGAACAAAGTTGAAGTCACGCCTTTTAAAATGAACTCATTCCTGTCTGTCTGTGCATGAGAAGCTGTTTCACACATCAAACATTGCTAGTGCTGATATACAGATAGATTCATGGGCAGTGGTGGGCATTGCTAGTGCTGATATACAGATAGATACATGGGCAGTGGTGGGCATTGCTAGTGCTGATATACAGATAGATACATGGGCAGTGGTGGTTATTTCTAGTGCTGATATACAGATAGATACATGGGCAGTGGTGGGCATTGCTAGTGCTGATATACAGATAGATACATGGGCAGTGGTGGGCATTGCTAGTGCTGATATACAGATAGATACATGGGCAGTGGTGGGCATTGCTAGTGCTGATATACAGATAGATACATGGGCAGTGGTGGGAGTTCCTGCATAATAAAAGCTGCATGGAGATCAATTCTGTGTTCAACACTTCTCCATTGACAGTATGGGACAGTACTATCAGAGTTTCATTGCACACACTATAGCTGACAACCAATCTGAGAGGGATGGGGGTATCACTGAGTAAAAGACATGATCCTTACTGCTCTCTCCATAGCAACTCCTTGCCTGAAAGTCTTCTAAAAAGCAGTAAAGACCACAGAAGACCATGGAGACCATAATAGGCACGTGTATTTTTCTGTAAAGGCAACACATCAAACATTCTCAAAAACTACACCTGACTGAACGTGTGAAAAAAGATAATAGCGGGACTCCGACCTCAGAGATATGTCACACGCAGCGGCTTCTGCTCTATGAGCAGCTGTTGGCGCCATCTAGTGGAGAGAGGATAGTATAGTCACACACAGCGGCTACTCAACACTTGGGCTTCTGCTCTATGAGCAGCTGTTGGCGCCATCTAGTGGAGAGAGGATAGTATAGTCACACACAGCGGCTACTCAACACTTGGGCTTCTGCTCTATGAGCAGCTGTTGGCGCCATCTAGTGGAGAGAGGATAGTATAGTCACACGCAGCGCCTACTCAACACTTGGGCTTCTGCTCTATGAGCAGCTGTCGGCACCATCTAGTGAAGAGAGGATAGTATAGTCACAGGCAGCGCCATCTAGTGGAGAGAGGATAGAATAGTCACACACAGCGGCTACTCAACACTTGGGCTTCTGCTCTATGAGCAGCTGTTGGTGCCATCTAGTGGAGAGAGGATAGTATAGCCTAGACACCCCTTGGAAAGTGCAGATAGTGGAGCACGTTTCCTGCTAAACGTTTGGTAACACTTTCTATGAAGACTGCCTCTATAAAGCCCTATAATGGGCATTATAAGGGCATTAATAATGTTTTATTAAGTAGCTATAAGTCATTGTAGCACTCATTCGAACTATGTATATGTCTTCACACTGACTCATAACCACCTTTATGAAATGGTTATAATTTATGACAGAATTATGCATTATAAATATGCGATCATCATTCTGTGTATCTGTGAAATGTCAGTGTATTAAGACATTTACATAGTTATGATGAGTGCTACAATGACTTATAGCTACTTTATAAGAATTTTTTTGAAAATTAAAAGAGAATGTTCTCTTACCTGAGAGAAGAGCAAAAACAAGACGACAAAGGTGATTCCCAGAAATCAATTGGTACTAACAAAATAAGAACATAGTGTGGATACTAACTAAATAAGAACATATTGTGGATACTAACAAAATAAGAACATATTGTGGATACTAACAAAATAAGAACATATTGTGGATACTAACTAAATAAGAACATATTGTGGATACTAACAAAATAAGAACATATTGTGGATACTAACTAAATAAGAACATATTGTGGATACTAACAAAATAAGA
>NW_024879666.1:0-27500 GCF_900700415.2 Clupea harengus | reverse complement strand
TGCACACTTGGGGTGGCTGTGTGCTTACTTAACCCTTAAATGGTGACTATCTAGTGCACACTTGGGGTGGCTTTGTGCTTACTCAACCCTTAAATGGTGACTATCTAGTGCACACTTGGGGTGGCTGTGTGCTTACTTAACCCTTAAATGGTGACTATCTAGTGCACACTTGGGGTGGCTTTGTGCTTACTCAACCCTTAAATGGTGACTATCTAGTGCACACTTGGCCCTCCAGAAGTGCAACAGTGGTGAACATCAAAAGAACAGTAATAAATGAACAAGGTGATAAATCATATCAGGCTGACTAATATAATGATATATTTCAGTTTTGTGCTTGGACCTCAAACACACTGAGCTGTTCTAGGTGTATCTGTTCTCAAACACACTGTGCTGTTCTAGGTGTAACTGTTCTCAAACACACTGAGCTGTTCTCAAACACACTGAGCTGTTCTAGGTGTAACTGTTCTCAAACACACTGAGCTGTTCTATGTGTAACTGTTCTCAAACACACTGAGCTGTTCTAGGTGTAACTGTTCTGAGTCATAGAGGACAGAGTAGAGAGACAGAACATGAGCATGAGAGACTATGTGTGTAGTAAGAAGGAATCACTCAGATCAGCATGGTGAGAGACAAATCAGACTGGCATCATAATGTCACGCTGTTTCCACTGGTAGTCAGAGAAATGCTCTGAACTGCTAAATGAAACTCACTGTTGTAGTTTAAATGTTTGACTTGCCTCAAGTGGCTGCCTATTTTGAGTTTCATTGTGCATCAACAATAGCAACAAAGAGAGAGAAAATGAGTGAAACGCACCCCTGCACTCCCCACAGCACCCAGCACCCGAGCCACAAGTGTTTCATCTCCGACTAAAGACTGAGCACAAAGCATCCTGATCACGGGATAATGGGGAATCTCACACACACTATTTTCAGTGTCAACTCCAAATTACCACAAATATAGAATCATTGAACAATAAACATTAATCTGTTCTCATCGGTTATGTTTATTATCAATATTAGAATGAAGGGGATATTAATGAAATCATTCTTTACACAACACTACTGACAATTGTGTTTTGGTTATAAACAAAAACACACATATTGCTTCAAATAGTAACGTGATGCAAGTAGTATACAAGGGAGAGGGAAATATATTTACAGTCCAGTGGAGTACAGAGATAGGAGTAACATCATTTCTTCCTAAACAAAGACAGGTAGGCTACAGTGGAAAGGAGCTGTTGGACAACTAATATATATCATATATGCAGTGACTTCAACATGTCACTAATCATTCCAGTAACTCAAGAGAAATCAGTTTTACATCAGATTTAATTATTTGTTTTATACACAAGGGAGAGGAATATTTCACGTGGAATAAAATGTGAATGGATTCATGAGTCTAGATATATATTTTGATATGTTTACAGTTTGGATCTTTCCTAAGTTCAGAGAACAGCTGCCGTGCTGAGGGTCCAGGATGATTCCCACCCAGGTAAATCTGTCTGAGGGCTGATGGGTTTGATCTCACTGCTGATGCTAAAGATCTGAAGCCTTCATCTGTAATACTGCAGTCTCTCATGCTGTAGAGAGAAAGAAGGAAAGACTCCATTAGATCAGCTGAGGGACACACATGAGGACAAAGAGGGAAGCAGTTCATGTGTTCTCATGTGCTCTGTGCATGCTGGATATGTAAGATATCAAAATAAACCACATCCATATTTCTGAAAGGGGAGAGTATAAATTTACAAAGTACAGTATGTGAGTGTAATACAGTTAATGCTTTTGGGTTTCAAAATGATGTGAAATGTGTGTGTGTCTATATTATATGTTGCATGTGTGTGTGTGTGTGTGTGTGTGTGTCTATAATATGTTGCATGTGTGTTTGTGTGTGTGTGTGTCTATATTATATGTTGCATGTCTGTGTGTGTGTGTGTGTGTGTGTGTGTGTGTGTGAGAGGGAACATGACAATTCCCTGTCAGCAGTCAGTACTGTCAATGTTTTTTTCTTAATATTGTGTGTGTTTGTGAGTGTGTGTGTGTGTGTGTGTGTGTGTGTGTGTGTGTGTGTGTGTGTGTGTGTGTGTGTGTGTGTGTGTGTGTGTGTGTGTGATAAAGATGGGAAGGGAGTGTGGTAAGAACAGTGTGCTTGTCACGCCAGCGCTGAGCCCTGCTCCTGCCACGCCCCCTCCTGACTCAACACTCCTGCCTCAGTCACCTTCCCAATCTCCTGATTGGTGGATTACCTGCACCTGTCACTCCCTCCACCACTAGAGAAACTGCTCACTTCCCTCATTCCCCTGTCTGGCCTCGTATCACTAAGGACTACAATCCCCATGACTCACTCCATTTCCATATCTGCCCTGACTCCCACTTCCAGGTCTTCCTATCCGTTTGCATTTCCTCCTGTGCTTATTGGTCCTGTATTAGTTCCTGTTTACTCCTGGTTTGCCTTTTGGTTTTCCCAAGATACTTCTGAGCTTTGGAGTTTTGACTCCCTATCTTCTGTGTCGTTTGGACTCTTAAATCCTGCTTTACTTTTGTGTTTGTCCCGTTTTTTCCACTGTTCCCCTGGCTTTGGCTGTTCCCAATAAAACTCCATCTTCCACATGTCTCTGTGTCACCTGAAGTCCCTGACAGCTTTACAGACACACACCAGAGAACATCAGTTAACCTTTGGTTCAAAATGCACTCCAACCACCAACACACTTCATACTTCACCCACTGCCATAACCAGAGCATATGCTCTCTCCCATTAAACTACGTAACTCAATGTACAGTGGACTAAAAACAACAAACAACTTAATACATTGCAAAATGCAAATGTAATGTGTTGCTGTATCCTCTAGTTTTGCATATTCAAGTATTAAATTGCAAAAGAAAAGAAAAACATACAGTACATATTGTAATCCAAAACAAATACAGTAAATATGCCTCAAGACAGCTCTATGCTAAAGTTTCTGTGGTATACTATAGTACTGTTGCAGACACTTTTCTTTCCCAGTACAGTAAGTGAAACAACAATACATGAGATTACCACTAGAAGTCTCCTGCAGCCCAAATCCTGATCCGTGGTGTCCTGTGAATTTAGCCTGATTGTTTTAATGAACTTCACATTTACAGTACCGCAGCATTCTACCTTGCCTTGAATCTTTAGAGAGAAATCTTTAGTACGTCTTATCCACCCCTAAAATCCCCCATATTCCACAAATATTTCAAGCCAAGCAGTTATCATGACACCAAGAACAAACCTTTTTGATCTTTTGGTTTGCCTGTCACAACACTGTAGATACCACTTTTGAGTGGTAAATGTATCAGTGTGTGTGAAATGTGTGATAAAAGGTGTCAGTAGTACAGTGGTTAGTGTTGTTTATAAATAGCTGACCTGGGTTCAGCTCCTGGGCAATGCAAGATGCTATTGTAAGTCACTTTGGATGAAAGTATCTGCTACAGATCAGATGTTGCATTTTTGGGTAATTAGTTTCCTATATTTGCAGTTTGCAGATTGCAGTGCTCTCCTGCTGGCTTTGCCTTCTCCCGATAGCCCTTCGTTGGCACCGTTAGGTATCCAGGCTACCGAGATCCGGCGGTTGGACCCAAGCAAGAGCGGGTGGCCTAGACCCATGGGTAGGAAGCACCCATGAGAGACCACCAAGCTTCTACTCAAGCTGGGTCTGGATTTCCCTCGTGTTGGAATGTTGCTTTGAAAAAAGCAGTCTGTTCTTGCAGAAGTCAGCTCTCACCTCCATGGTAGCCATCTTCATCAGTAGAACAACTCCTGTTCTTCCATTCGCTCCCAATACAAAGCATGGTTTTGCTGGGAAAGGTCCCTATTTTACATACAATACACCTTAATGGTGTGCACTTTTTTTCGAAAATCTAAAAGTAATTTCGAAGGGCTAAAACCATATTGGTTCAGATGAGGAGATCAAGAGCAATCCAACAGTGAAAACCTTGTGTTTTTCTGACTTATAAATCAAAAGTTTCAGACGTTTTTGTGTCAAAAGGAAATGCAGAGTTAAGTCTCACTGTTGTTTACCACTGACAGCTCATGCCTAGAACTTGTTTTGAGTAATTTCGAAGGGCTAAAAGTATATTGGTTAAGATGAGGAGATCGAGAGCTAATCATCAGTGAAAACCTTGTGTTTTTCTGACTTTTTAATCAAAAGTTGTGGCCGTTTTTGTGTCAAAGAGAATTAGTCCTTTTTCACTTCCTGGTTCTTCCTAGTTCCTGTTGGATTGAAAGACTACAGACTTGTATGCATTTGGACCAAAACTACAACATATGGTATTTTTGTATGCATTCATTTCCTGGTTACCACGAGGGGAGAGTTTAAAGCTTTTAAAGGGTATCTGGGTGGTTTAGGATGTTGGGGCCAGTGGGGATTTATTAAGTGTCCCCTAGGGAGTGGTTTTAGTCTATTTTCGAAGGTCTAACGCGCCCTAGTGGTCAAATGTTTGAGGGTAAATTCTGAAGAGTCTGTAAGGGTAAACATGATATGATTTGGTATGTGAATAGCCCTACTGGTCCTCTATGAGACGTTGGAGATTTTTTCTGTGGATTAGGGTGTAAAAGGCAATGTGTATGGGTTTAGGATTGTTTCCGGATGTAGGTTAGGTTTAAACATGTGATGAGGGTTAGGGTGTGGGTTTAAGATAGGGTCCAAGGTTAGGTTTAGGATGTTAGTTATATTCAGGTTGTAAGTTAGGCTTTGGAAAAGGGGTTAGGTTTAGGATTGTTTTAGGATGTAAGTTAGGTTTATATGTATAATGAGGGTTGGGTGTGGGTTAAGTTAGGGTCTAGGGTTAGGTTTAGGGTTAGGGTTAGGGTTAGGGTTAGGTATATGTCTTTGTTTAACGGCCCTCACCATGACTAGCATGGAGAGGGACCGAGGCAAATGCACTGGCCGTCGCTCGTCAAGCATTAAGCCATCAGTACTTTAGGTCCTCTTATTCAGGAATTTGCCTTCATGGGCTTCAAAAGCTCCTCCCATTACCATGAATTAACTATGTTTGGAGTTCAAGTAAAGCCTTGGGATTAGGTTCTTTGATTAAGTTTGTCTCAGACTAGCGTCTGTTTTTTCTGATGTTCTTAATTATCCCTTAAGAGTTGGTCTAGGTTCTTAGGTGTATGTTCAGGTTTTATGACCTTTCACTACACAAATTCTTAAACTAAGATATCCAAGTTGTTGTAAAAGGGTCCTTTAGGTTAGGGTTAGAATTAAGAATAGGGTTCAGTCTTGCCTTAAGATATTGCCCGGGTTAGGGTTAGAATTAGCCTTTAGGGTCTAGGTTCTGTCCCAGAAGGTTTAGGGAGGTTAGGTTTAGAAATGTTTTTTAAGTAGGCTTAAAAGTGAGCTTTGATATTATAATTAGGCCTATCATGGCAGTAATTTGCCTTAGGAAGTCCTAGATCCACAAGGTCTTTGATAGCAAAGTAGTCTGTGGGAAATTTTAAGACACATCATCAGTAGTTCACCACAGGCTCATTGGGTGTTTCAGGCCTTTAATAACTAAACACCCTCCTCTGAGGCGGCCCCGCTGTAGGTAGATCAGTCCTCAGCGTGTGTCTTATGTCCAATTGTTGCTAAAGTTTTCCTCAGGAAAATCCATTATGGTTTCCGAGGAATCTCATGATGGTATGATGGCTTTTAGTTCTCTATGTTGTTGAGTTTGTTAATAGTTCATTTGTTAATAGTTCATTTTTTAGGAAGAGTTAGAGTTTAAATACCATTACCTCACAGTGGAAGGTTCCTTACATTGTTGAGTTTGTTAGCAATTAAATATTAATAAGAGTTAGAGTTTTATAGACTATTGTCCCACCGTGGAGGGTTCCCTGTCTAACTGTTACTGTTACTCTGTTACGTTTTAAAGATTGGATAGAATTAAGTGCTGATATTTTGTTGTCAATCCCAGGTAGGAGAGGAGCAAAGACTGGTAGAAAGAGATGACCAAGGGCCCCAGATCAATAGCAGCAAAGTGCTACCTCCCAAGGCCCCGAGAAGACCCAGATCAGTCACAACAGAGTGCTGTCTTAAGTCTCTCAGGGTAGTCAGGCTGGCCGCGCCAGAGCGCAGCCTCCTAGACTCTCCCGAGCATCTGGCAGAGAGAGATGACCAAGGGCCCCAGGCCAGCAGCAGCAAAGCGCTAACTCCCAAGGCCCCGAGAAGACCCAGATCAGTCACAACAGAGTGCTGTCTTAAGTCTCTCAGGGTAGTCAGGCTGGCCGCGCCAGAGCGCAGCCTCCTAGACTCTCCCGAGCATCTGGCAGAGAGAGATGACCAAGGGCCCCAGGCCAGCAGCAGCAAAGCGCTACCTCCCAAGGCCCCCAGAAGACCCAGATCAGTCACAACAGAGTGCTGTCTTAAGTCTCTCAGGGTAGTCAGGCTGGCCGCGCCAGAGCGCAGCCTCCTGGACTCTCCCGAGCATCTCAATACCGTGTCTAAGTCAGCTAGGATCACCAGGGATCCAGACCAGAGAGCGGGGCAAACCATGGTCAGACCACAGCCTCCCAATGCTCTCCTGCTGACTCTGCCCTCCACTACGGTACTAATGAGATTGGATTAGCTATTCAAAAGGTTAGATAAAGTTGAGTAGTGTTATCTGAACTATTAGTATTCTAGCTAATCAAATCACTAAACGCCGTTGTTTTCCGTAGCGTACTCTTGATGTTGTCTTCATGTAGTGAATCTCTTCATGTAGTGCAAAGTGTGCTGGTGTGTGGGTGGTGCTAATCACCAGTAAAAGATTGGGCCCCATTTAAGGTCTGTTTGGCCCCAGACCACCATCCCAGTGTGCGTTGTCCAAGTGGACACAGGGTGGCTGGATACTTACCCCCTAGTCAGGATGGAATGAACCATCCCAGCTAGAGCCAGAGAAAAGGTCTCATCTTGGGGCAAATCTCCATGTCAACTCCGGGTTGGAGAAGAGCGGAGACTGGTGGAAAGAGATGACTAGCATCTCTGCACCATGCCCAAGCCAGCCGGAACCAGGAGGGTTCCAGAGAGCCGGAGAGTGCTCTCCTGCTGGCTTAGCCTTCTCCCGATAGCCCTTCGTTGGCACCGTAAGGTATCCAGGCTACCGAGATCCGGCAGTTGGACCCAAGCAAGAGCGGGTGGCCTAGACCCATGGGTAGGAAACACCCATGAGAGACCACCAAGCTTCTACTCAAGCTGGGTCCGGATTTCCCTCGTGTTGGATCCGTATTTCCCTCGTGTTGCTTTGAAAAAAGCAGTTAGTTCTTGCAGAAGTCAGCTCTCCCCTCCATGGTAGCCATCTTCATCAGTAGAACAACTCCTGTTCTTCCATTCGTTCCCAATACAAAGCATAGTTTTGCTGGGAAAGGTACCTATTTTACATACAATACACCTTAATGGTTGGTACTTTTTAGCGAAAATCTAAAAGTAATTTTGAAGGGCTAAAACCATATTGGTTCAGAAGAGGAGATCAAGAGCAATCCAACAGTGAAAACCTTGTGTTTTTCTGACTTATAAATCAAAAGATTCAGACGTTTTTGTGTCAAAAAGAAAACCCAGAGTTCAGTTCAGCTCTTGTTTACCACTGACAGCTCACGCCTAGCACTTGTTTTAAGTAACTCCGAAGGGCTAAAAGTATATTGGTTAAGATGAGGAGATCGAGAGCTAATCATCAGTGAAAACCTTGTGTTTTTCTGACTTTTTAATCAAAAGCTGTGGCCGTTTGTGTCAAAGAGAATCACTCCTTTTCACTTCCTGGTTCTTCCTGGTTTGTTTACTTTTTAGCGAAAATTTAAAAGTAATTTTAAAGGGCTAAAAACATATTGGCTCAGATGAGGAGATCAAGAGCAATCCAAAAGTGAAAACCTTGTGTTTTTCTGACTTATAAATCCAAAGATTCAGACGTTTTTGTGTCAACAAAAGTTTACTTTTTAGCGAAAATTTAAAAGTAATTTTAAAGGGCTAAAAACATATTGGCTCAGATGAGGAGATCAAGAGCAATCCAAAAGTGAAAACCTTGTGTTTTTCTGACTTTTTAATCAAACGCTGTGGCCGTTTTTGTGTCAAAGAGAATCACTCCTTTTCACTTCCTGGTTCTTCCTGGTTCCTGTTGGATTGAAAGACTACAGACTTGTATGCATTTGGGTTAGGGTTAGGGTTAGGGTTAGGTATATGTCATTGTTTAACGGCCCTCACCATGACCAGCATGGAGAGAGACCGAGGGAAATGCACTGGCCGTCGCTCGTCAAGCATTAAGCCATCAGTACTTTAGGTCCTCCTATTCAGGAATTTGCCTTTATGGGCTTCAAAAGCTCCTCCCATTACAATGAATTAACTATGTTAGACCATTTCTAAGGTTAGGGTAAGAATTAGTTTTAAGGTCTAGGTTATGTTTATGAAATCCCCAATCAGGTTTCTGATGTTTTAACTCGTCCTTTAAGTTTAGGCATGAGCTCTAGGTGCATGTTAAAGTTTTAAGGGTTAGGGTTAGGAGAGGGTTTATTATACTTGACTGCTGGCAGGCCCAGGCAAGCCCAGGCATGTCCAGGCATGCCCAGGCATCACCAGGGAGCATGGAGGTTTGAGTTAAGGTTAGGATTAAAGTGGGATAAGTAAAGGTTAGGTTTAGGAGAGAGGTTAGGTTTAGGATTAAAGTGGGATAAGTAAAGGTTAGGTTTAGGAGAGAGGTTAGGTTTAGGATTAAAGTGGGATAAGTAAAGGTTAGGTTTAGGAGAGAGGTTAGGTTTAGGATTAAAGTGGGATAAGTAAAGGTTAGGTTTAGGAGAGAGGTTAGGTTTAGGATTAAAGTGGGATAAGTAAAGGTTAGGTTTAGGAGAGAGGTTAGGTTTAGGATTAAAGTGGAATAAGTAAAGGTTAGGTTTAGGAGAGAGGTTAGGTTTAGGATTAAAGTGGGATAAGTAAAGGTTAGGTTTAGGAGAGAGGTTATGTTTAGGATTAAAGTGGGATAAGTAAAGGTTAGGTTTAGGAGAGGTTTTAGGTTTAGGGACCTGCCCCCTGGCTTCCTGCTTAAGCACAGACAAGTGAGTTGGCACGGTCCATCCTTTCCTGTCAGCTAGGCTAAATCTCTCTATCATTAAGGCCCTGTGGTTTTAAAGTGTTAAGTTTCCTTATCCAGGCTCTTTCTTCTTTTTTTCTGTGTGATGTAGTCCAGTTGGGGTTATGTTGTAGTCCTGTACATAATAATGATTCCATACCGTGTATTAAAAAATGTTTAACCAATGGTCTGTGTGTTTGTCTATTGTTTTTTATGTTATAACGATGTTGCGTCATCCGTGTGGTGATGGGGTTGCCCGTTTCGCCGACATATTTTAATTGGCATTTGTTGCACCATATTAAATAAATACAATTTTTTGTATTGGGACCAATGCCCCGTTGTGTCGGAAACCACGTGTGGTGTTGTGAATCACAAACCCATTTGGTTTGCTTAAAAAATTCTAGGGTTAGGGTTTAGGGTTAGGGTTAGGGTTAGGGTTAGGGTTTAGGGTTAGGGTTTAGGGTTAGGGTTTAGGTTCAAGGATAAGACAGTGGTCCCCTGTGTCCCTCACAGGACACATAGGAACCACTAAGCACGGGCACAGGATGAAGTTCTCATAGGATCACTTATCCTCCACTCCTCCAGTGTTTTCAGCACATCAGACCAGGATAAACACCTTGCCGGTCAGTGTGCTTTATACTGAGGGTTATGTTTTCATTGAGGGTTATATTTTCACTGAGGGTTATGTTTTCACTGGGGGTTATGTTTTCACTGAGGGTTATGTTTTCACTGAGGGTTATATTTTCACTGAGGGTTATGTTTTCACTGGGGGTTATGTTTTTACTGATGGTTATTTTTCACTGAGGGTTAGGTTTAGAATATTGTTGAGGTCTACCCTATCTGATGTAAGCCCTGAGGGTTAGGGTCAGCATCAGAGTTAAGGTCACTGGAGGTTAGGTTTAGTACCAGGGGTCAGGTCTAGGTACCTCAAAAATGGCCCAAAGAGAACGGTTTTTAGAAGCGGTAAAACCAATGTATGTCCTGTAGATGCTATTAGGAATCATAAATCGGGTCACTATGTTTCTCTCATCTACAGATGCCCGCGGAGACCAAAAAGAGGTTCAATGACCGTGGAGCATCCAGCACCATCAAGAGGTAAGTCAATGTGAATAATTAACCCATTTTGTTTTGCAAACTTATGCTGTTTCTTTTTACTATAGGTCAACCGCTCTAACTCAAAAGAGAGGAGAGAGACCCCTACGAGGACAACCTGCCACTAAGCAGCCGGCCACTCTGACCACCAAGAGA
Organism: Clupea harengus; assembly: GCF_900700415.2. Lineage (NCBI taxonomy): Eukaryota > Metazoa > Chordata > Actinopteri > Clupeiformes > Clupeidae > Clupea > Clupea harengus. The sequence goes on along the minus strand of NW_024879666.1, from coordinate 17,226 downwards.
CCTGCTCAATGTTTACATCTATCAGTGAGGAGGATGACTATCTCCTCACTATGTAAAAAACCCAGGTATACTCAATCATTTTCAAAAAACACTAAGAAAATTTGTTCAACACCAGAGGAGACTGTTGGCTTGAGATTTATTTAAAATAAATATTTCATATATGAAAAACAGTTTGTTTTTGTCCTAGGGTCTGGAGACCGCCGGACAGGACTGCTGACCCCCGCTTCAGCTCGCTGGAACATGCTGCAGAGTCCCACTGTCAGTGAGCAACGCCCCAAGCTAAGTGCTATTTGTTGGGGAGGGAAGGGAATTAAAGTGCTTCAATCACCAAAAGAGGTGCACACGCAAATCACAATACAAGAGGTCACATGGTGACCACAAGAAGACATACATATCTTATTTAACATATATAATTTATTAAATATAATTTATTAAATAAGTGTCTAGATATAAAACCATTCTCTGTGTATTCACACTGCACACTTGTAAGGATAAAAAAAGTGCTTAAAATGACGCCAACGCCGCGTGGCTTAGGGGAAAAAGGTTGCTCACTGTCTACATGGGAATCTAATGCTCCAGTCTTTGTCTTTACAGATTTCAGTTCCCTTCAACTGAAAGAGCGCCGAGGGAGAAGCCCATCCGCACGCGTACACCAGAAAAGTGCCATTAGACTGTTGGGAGATGAAAAATGGTTATTTATAGGCAGCTTGCCAGACTACCTACATGTTCAATAAAAATTGACCTCTTTGTGTCTGAAATCTCGTCAGTCTCCTCCTGTGAAGAACAAAAAATCTCCATTGTTTATTTATGTCCCTCCTAATCATAGCCCTACAAGAGAGAAGGAAAACGAGAAACACAGGGAAATTGACCATGCTAATGATAAATGGTTGTGTATGTGTTAGACATGAAAATGTTTACAGGTTCACGCAGAGTTCACCAGCAGCTCGGGGGCTCCACACCATACGTCTCATGTGTGCTGAGGCGTCGGCCTTCTGTCTGTCCCAGGATCATTTAAACCCATCGGATGGCAGGTGTTAAGTTTAGCCACCCAGACCCGTTCGAAATGTTTTCTCTGAGCATTAGACCATAGTGTCGCTCCTTCCAAGCCTGTCGCCACCCAAGCCCTGCAGTTTCCCCCACGAAAATGACCATATAAAATGTTCTCAATATCCCCCTTCAGTGTGTGATAGTGATGCTGTTTTAGCCGTTCTAGAAGCGTGTTACGTGTCTCACCCACGTACAGTATGTTACAAGACAGACACCGAATACAGTACACAAGGTTTTTCGTAGTCAGTGTGAGTGACTGTACGATCGGCACACCCCTCTGCGAGAGCTCGTTGAACACGTACGTAAGTTGTTTAAAGAAAGGTGGGTGCGTTGCGCTCTCACCGCGTTGCCGCTCACCTTTCATACGTGCTCTGACTAGGAGATCTCGCAAGTTCTTATTCCGCCTCTGTGCAGTGATGAACCTGTGTCCAGCAAGCTCAGCATACTGTGAGGCGGTCTCACGAAAGTGTGCCGACACCTTGCTCCTAAACTCAAGCGCTGCCGTGGAGTATGTAATGACAAAGGGGATTAGCGGACCCTGCTGTTCAGGAGTGGGATCGAACGCGCCCGTGTTGGTAATATACATCGCCGTGACCTCGTCCCTGATCTTACGGAGGAAGCGTGCGGAATAGCCACGAGGCTTCAGCGCTGCAAAGAGGATCTGGGCTGCTGTTTCGACGTCACTCCTGAAGGTACAGATGCGGAAAAAACGTATAAGTTGAGATTTAATTAATCCTCTAAAGGTGTGCCGCGGGTGAAAGCTGGTTTTATGAAGCAATGCGTGACGGTCTGTGTCCTTGAAAAATACTTTTGTGGCTAGCCGTTTAGTGCCTGTACTAGAAGATGTTGATGTGAATGAAACCTCTGTGTCGAGGAACTGTAGTTTCAGTGGGCTTATCTCGTGTTTGATTTTAATCCTAGGGTGATGACTATTCAAAACAGCGACAAATTCTAAGAATTGCGCTTCGGTGTGTGTCCATAAACCAAACAAATCATCAAGATAACGGAGATACAGTAGCGGTTTGAGAGTGCATTTTTTGAAAGCCTCACTCTCCCAATCAGCCATGTAGAGGTCTGCATAGGCTGGCGAATACTTTCTACCCATTGCACACCCACACACCTGTAGATAATAATTGCCATTAAACTCAAAGTCATTTCTAGTTAATGTTAGTGTTAACAGTTCTAGCAGCTGTGCACCGGGGCGCATGTGGTCAGGGTATTTAGCGAACGCTGCGCGCACCGCTCTCACGCCCAGGTCAGTCTCTATGTTTGTATATAGTGAATCTACGTCAGCGGAGAATAGTAATGTGTGCGCGGGGACAGAGAGATTACGCAATAGTGATACAAAGCTGTACGTGTCTTTTATATAGCTAGGATGTCTGTGGGAGATGGGGTTCAAAAAATGGTCTATATACTCAGCCACCCTGTATGACTCTGAGCCGCAGTCGCTAACTATGGGTCTGCCTTTAGGTAGAACGTGCGGGATGGTCCACGACTCTGGCGGTTTGTGTATCTTAGGCAGCAGATAAAACACCCGATGTCTAGGGTCGTCCGGACCATACAGATATAGCTTTTGCTTTTTTTTAAGAAAGCCCAGTGTGGTTATCCTATCAATGCATTCTCTCACAAGTGATTGGGTCTCAGTCATCATAGACTCGGTCAGAGGCACATAAAATGTTTCGTCCCCGAGCTGCCGGTGAGCCTCGCGAAGATAGTTAGCCCTGTCTTGTATGATTATCTGACCCCCCTTGTCAGCTGGTTTAACCACCACATCCTCATTAGAGGATAAATCCCTCAGCTCACGTCTCTGCATGGCAGAGATGTTATGCCTGGATTCCTGTGCAGGTGAGAAAGCATTAAAGGCCCGGCGGTCTTTGATAATCAAAGCCTGGATGAGAGGTGAGACTAAGTTGAGTTCAGGTTCCCAGGTGGACGGGCCTGTAAATGGTAAGTGGTTGTCATCACTCTCAAAATCAAAATAGTCCATTATTTTTAATCTTCTGTGATAAAGATGTAAATCACGCTGTAATTCTGTCTTGTCTAATCCTAGTGGAGTGGGGACATATGTGAGGCCTCTCTCCAAAAGTTCCTGCTGGACAGTGGAGAGGCGGAAAGCAGAGCAGAGGTTAGTGATGTTTGAATTCTGGGAGATGGTAACCTGATGACCCTGTACTCCCCTCAACAGTTTAACTGATCTCTCCAATGTTCTAATATCTGACGTGCTGTTGACGGTGTCCAATGCACCCCATCCCCTTGTGTTTGGAACCTCAGCGGACTGATCTCTGACAAAAATCTGGCTTTCTGTACCACCAGCTCGTTAAACCCCCGTATGCTAGCCTGTTGGACCCGATCAAATGATGTGTGGATATTTAACAACGGGATGTGGACTGATGCACATGGGAAGGACGACTCTGCCTGTTTAAGGAGTTTCAGGAGGCACTTTTTTAAGGTAGCCTCCTGATTCCTGTTGTGGCAGTTATTTAAGCCCACAGACAAAATCAAAACCTTAACTGTGATGTCTGGTTTCACCAGTTTCCTCATCAGTTCATTAAGATGGTCCATGTTGGCTCCCGGGAAGCTATCTATTTGGAGATTCTCATCTCTGAACGATGGAATCTTGGAGAGGTTTGAGTCCCCTAAAATAACCTGGGGTTTCCTAATCCTGATGTGCCAATCACTGGCTTTTCTATTGCTATTGATATGCCTCAGTGGTTCCTGCACTGGTGTCTGTCTCAATGAGTTACCCTTTAGACTTAGTCTATTAACCCGGCCACCAGGCTGGTCAGATGGTGATGGTGGCTGTAGCCCTGGTGACGACATTGATGTCAGCCGTGCTTGTCTGCTGTGTGTTTGACTTATGTCAGGGTTAGGCCCCATGGCGATAACCGCCACAGAGGGTCCTGATGCCGGCTGAGGGGGGCGGCGTGGAAAAAAGCCTCGTGGAAGAGACGGTGTGACTGATGTTAAGCTGAGGTCAGTGCTAGGTGTTGTACTGATGTTAAAACGCCCAGTCCCTGGATCGGCGTCAGCCGCAGAGAGACGCGGCCCTAGAGGGAGAGAGAGAGAAGGAGGATCCAGCGGCCCCGGACGGGAGGGCTCAGACTCACTCGCGTCCTCAAAGCTTAGCTCTTGAGTGGGATACGAGCGTCTCCTCATGTTGTTGCCCCCCGCCATCCGAGGCTCACCGGGCCCCCGCTCCCCAGCCCCCCCCAGCGCCACGGCCCCCCGGGCATCAGCACGAGCCCTGGGAAAAGACAAAGGATGGATCTTTGCAGTGTGATTAGTGTTATAAGCAATGGGCAATGGTGGAGATGCCCTAGGGCAAGACTCCACTTCAGGTGTTACAGTGTCTAAAGGATGGACTAAGAAACCAGCGTCTGATGGTGGTGCGGGATGGACTACTAACTGTGAGGAGGTAAGTATGTGTTGTTTTACATGCCTTGTACTAACTTCTTGTTCTATTCTAGGTGGTGGTGATTGTGACTTTTTCTTTGTCACAGATGGATGGCTTTTCTGAACGCGCTGTGGCAAGGCAGGCCACTGTTGTTGGTCTGGCTCATCCACAGGTGGTAATACCCGGGTTTGTAGTAGTCTATCTTTCAGTGTGTCAATACGCCCTAGGTCCAGTTTTCTCCTATATCTATTACGCGCCCATTTAAAGGCTCTATCAAACGCTGCTACACTGTATGGTTCTAACCCCAAAAAGATTCCCTCCATTACTCTGTTATAATGTTCTGCTAAATCTAACAGGTTGGTTTCAATCCACTTCACTGTGTTTTGTTTTACCCTCTCAATGATCCATGGACCCGGGGCAGCTGGTTTTATAAATGAGGAGAGGCTTTCTACTTTCCTCTGCATGCCTACCGGAACAGATTTTTCTATCTGGCATTTCTCTAAAATTGCCAAATGGTGAGTGGACTGCATGAGTCTGAAATACTGTTTAGATAAAATCAGTTCACCCCTGTCTATGGGAGGGTAGCTACTCTGTCTCGGCTGTGTTTCAGTTCTAGCACTAAAGCGGTTGGAGAAGTGCGACCCTGCAGCCCTGCCACGAAAAGCCATCAGAGAAGCTAAGTCAAAAGTCAAAACTCACTGATTGTAAGTGTTTCTTAGGGAGAGTTAAACCAAAATTAAGCTTACGTCAGAGACTGGAGAAAAATCCAAAGAGAGATGGAGAGAGGAAAGAGATATATACTTTGTCTGGAATAGATAGGCCGCAGTTGCGAGCCTGCTAAAAATCACCAGGTTTACTAGAGAGATTTAGCCTGTGTGTCTTGCCTAAAGGCCCACTAGATAGACCGCACTCACGGTTAGCCGTGTGTTAAAGTTAAACTTGTTATATCAGAGGGATGAGAAAAATCAGGTTTTAAACAAAATAACAAGTACTACCCAAATTCACAAAAGTGCAAAAAAGAAAATAAACTTAAATAAAGAGAAATGCACAAACAATAAATTAAAAAAAAAAAAAAAAAAAAAACCAAACCAGATGTATTCAAGGATGAGCCTAGCATAGGCCCATTCTCATTTGCACAATGTTCTTATGTTTGTTTCAGTTTTTAGAAGAGACACCGTGCAACTAATAGCCTTCACAGGTGTCACTCATCAAGGCAGTCTTTAAAACAGGTAATAAAACAGTCCAGCGTCTGCACCTACAGTATCATCAAATGTTTTTGTGAATTGTGGCTCATGAGCCCTTACTTGAGTTTGTTTCCTTGTAGCTGTTGGATTAGTCCCTTAGCAGGTTTTATAATCCACAGAAGCGAACAATCCCGGAAAGATGGCCGCCACCATGCGGCATGGAAAAGTTTGGAGAAGATGTTAATCCATTTGTTTTCTCACCAAGTGGACCGGTAGGACCTGTAGGGAAAAGTCTTCAAAGCAGTCCAAAGGACTTGACAAAAAAAGGGGGTTAAAAGATGCGTGACTACCCGAGCGCTTTCGACTTGTCAGTCTTCATCAGGGGTTTTGCGGCAATGATCCTCTGAAGGCCTCTATATAGAGGTGAGCCTGGCAGAGTGGGTGTAGACCTGCAGAACCCCAAGAGGTCAGCTGGTCCACCTCGCTTCTTGTCATTGGCCGTAGGGAAGCAGAACTATCATTGGGTGAGTAAAAAACATCATTATACAGAAAAAAACCTTACTGAATTGGGTAGTTGAAAAATAAAAAATAAAAAAATGCAAAATTATAATAATAAACAATATGTCATATAGAAATAAGGAGGGAAGAAACAGAAAAAGAAGTGTTTTATAATGAAAAAGAAACCAGAGTGGAACTGTTTTCCAAAGAGTGTCTACAGGTATAAGTGTCCTTTGTTTAACCAGGCTCTGGCAAGGTTAGGTTCAAGGATAAGACAGTGGTCCCATGTGTCCCTCACAGGACACATAGGAACCACTAAGCACGGGCACAGGATGAAGTTCTCATAGGATCACTTATCCTTCACTCCTCCAGTGTTTTCAGCACATCAGACCAGGATAAACACCTTGCCGGTCAGTGTGCTTTATACTAAGGGTTATGTTTTCATTGAGGGTTATATTTTCACTGAGGGTTATGTTTTCACTGGGGGTTATGTTTTCACTGAGGGTTATGTTTTCACTGAGGGTTATATTTTCACTGAGGGTTATGTTTTCACTGGGGGTTATGTTTTTACTGATGGTTATTTTTCACTGAGGGTTAGGTTTAGAATATTGTTGAGGTCTACCCTATCTGATGTAAGCCCTGAGGGTTAGGGTCAGCATCAGAGTTAAGGTCACTGGAGGTTAGGTTTAGTACCAGGGGTCAGGTCTAGGTACCTCAAAAATGGCCCAAAGAGAACGGTTTTTAGAAGCGGTAAAACCAATGTATGTCCTGTAGATGCTATTAGGAATCATAAATCGGGTCACTATGTTTCTCTCATCTACAGATGCCCGCGGAGACCAAAAAGAGGTTCAATGACCGTGGAGCATCCAGCACCATCAAGAGGTAAGTCAATGTGAATAATTAACCCATTTTGTTTTGCAAACTTATGCTGTTTCTTTTTACTATAGGTCAACCGCTCTAACTCAAAAGAGAGGAGAGAGACCCCTACGAGGACAACCTGCCACTAAGCAGCCGGCCACTCTGACCACCAAGAGACCTGCTCAATGTTTACATCTATCAGTGAGGAGGATGACTATCTCCTCACTATGTAAAAAACCCAGGTATACTCAATCATTTTCAAAAAACACTAAGAAAATTTGTTCAACACCAGAGGAGACTGTTGGCTTGAGATTTATTTAAAATAAATATTTCATATATGAAAAACAGTTTGTTTTTGTCCTAGGGTCTGGAGACCGCCGGACAGGACTGCTGACCCCCGCTTCAGCTCGCTGGAACATGCTGCAGAGTCCCACTGTCAGTGAGCAACGCCCCAAGCTAAGTGCTATTTGTTGGGGAGGGAAGGGAATTAAAGTGCTTCAATCACCAAAAGAGGTGCACACGCAAATCACAATACAAGAGGTCACATGGTGACCACAAGAAGACATACATATCTTATTTAACATATATAATTTATTAAATATAATTTATTAAATAAGTGTCTAGATATAAAACCATTCTCTGTGTATTCACACTGCACACTTGTAAGGATAAAAAAAGTGCTTAAAATGACGCCAACGCCGCGTGGCTTAGGGGAAAAAAGGTTGCTCACTGTCTACATGGGAATCTAATGCTCCAGTCTTTGTCTTTACAGATTTCAGTTCCCTTCAACTGAAAGAGCGCCGAGGGAGAAGCCCATCCGCACGCGTACACCAGAAAAGTGCCATTAGACTGTTGGGAGATGAAAAATGGTTATTTATAGGCAGCTTGCCAGACTACCTACATGTTCAATAAAAATTGACCTCTTTGTGTCTGAAATCTCGTCAGTCTCCTCCTGTGAAGAACAAAAAATCTCCATTGTTTATTTATGTCCCTCCTAATCATAGCCCTACAAGAGAGAAGGAAAACGAGAAACACAGGGAAATTGACCATGCTAATGATAAATGGTTGTGTATGTGTTAGACATGAAAATGTTTACAGGTTCACGCAGAGTTCACCAGCAGCTCGGGGGCTCCACACCATACGTCTCATGTGTGCTGAGGCGTCGGCCTTCTGTCTGTCCCAGGATCATTTAAACCCATCGGATGGCAGGTGTTAAGTTTAGCCACCCAGACCCGTTCGAAATGTTTTCTCTGAGCATTAGACCATAGTGTCGCTCCTTCCAAGCCTGTCGCCACCCAAGCCCTGCAGTTTCCCCCACGAAAATGACCATATAAAATGTTCTCAATATCCCCCTTCAGTGTGTGATAGTGATGCTGTTTTAGCCGTTCTAGAAGCGTGTTACGTGTCTCACCCACGTACAGTATGTTACAAGACAGACACCGAATACAGTACACAAGGTTTTTCGTAGTCAGTGTGAGTGACTGTACGATCGGCACACCCCTCTGCGAGAGCTCGTTGAACACGTACGTAAGTTGTTTAAAGAAAGGTGGGTGCGTTGCGCTCTCACCGCGTTGCCGCTCACCTTTCATACGTGCTCTGACTAGGAGATCTCGCAAGTTCTTATTCCGCCTCTGTGCAGTGATGAACCTGTGTCCAGCAAGCTCAGCATACTGTGAGGCGGTCTCACGAAAGTGCGCCGACACCTTGCTCCTAAACTCAAGCGCTGCCGTGGAGTATGTAATGACAAAGGGGATTAGCGGACCCTGCTGTTCAGGAGTGGGATCGAACGCGCCCGTGTTGGTAATATACATCGCCGTGACCTCGTCCCTGATCTTACGGAGGAAGCGTGCGGAATAGCCACGAGGCCTCAGCGCTGCAAAGAGGATCTGGGCTGCTGTTTCGACGTCACTCCTGAAGGTACAGATGCGGAAAAAACGTATAAGTTGAGATTTAATTAATCCTCTAAAGGTGTGCCGCGGGTGAAAGCTGGTTTTATGAAGCAATGCGTGACGGTCTGTGTCCTTGAAAAATACTTTTGTGGCTAGCCGTTTAGTGCCTGTACTAGAAGATGTTGATGTGAATGAAACCTCTGTGTCGAGGAACTGTAGTTTCAGTGGGCTTATCTCGTGTTTGATTTTAATCCTAGGGTGATGACTATTCAAAACAGCGACAAATTCTAAGAATTGCGCTTCGGTGTGTGTCCATAAACCAAACAAATCATCAAGATAACGGAGATACAGTAGCGGTTTGAGAGTGCATTTTTTGAAAGCCTCACTCTCCCAATCAGCCATGTAGAGGTCTGCATAGGCTGGCGAATACTTTCTACCCATTGCACACCCACACACCTGTAGATAATAATTGCCATTAAACTCAAAGTCATTTCTAGTTAATGTTAGTGTTAACAGTTCTAGCAGCTGTGCACCGGGGCGCATGTGGTCAGGGTATTTAGCGAACGCTGCGCGCACCGCTCTCACGCCCAGGTCAGTCTCTATGTTTGTATATAGTGAATCTACGTCAGCGGAGAATAGTAATGTGTGCGCGGGGACAGAGAGATTACGCAATAGTGATACAAAGCTGTACGTGTCTTTTATATAGCTAGGATGTCTGTGGGAGATGGGGTTCAAAAAATGGTCTATATACTCAGCCACCCTGTATGACTCTGAGCCGCAGTCGCTAACTATGGGTCTGCCTTTAGGTAGAACGTGCGGGATGGTCCACGACTCTGGCGGTTTGTGTATCTTAGGCAGCAGATAAAACACCCGATGTCTAGGGTCGTCCGGACCATACAGATATAGCTTTTGCTTTTTTTTAAGAAAGCCCAGTGTGGTTATCCTATCAATGCATTCTCTCACAAGTGATTGGGTCTCAGTCATCATAGACTCGGTCAGAGGCACATAAAATGTTTCGTCCCCGAGCTGCCGGTGAGCCTCGCGAAGATAGTTAGCCCTGTCTTGTATGATTATCTGACCCCCCTTGTCAGCTGGTTTAACCACCACATCCTCATTAGAGGATAAATCCCTCAGCTCACGTCTCTGCATGGCAGAGATGTTATGCCTGGATTCCTGTGCAGGTGAGAAAGCATTAAAGGCCCGGCGGTCTTTGATAATCAAAGCCTGGATGAGAGGTGAGACTAAGTTGAGTTCAGGTTCCCAGGTGGACGGGCCTGTAAATGGTAAGTGGTTGTCATCACTCTCAAAATCAAAATAGTCCATTATTTTTAATCTTCTGTGATAAAGATGTAAATCACGCTGTAATTCTGTCTTGTCTAATCCTAGTGGAGTGGGGACATATGTGAGGCCTCTCTCCAAAAGTTCCTGCTGGACAGTGGAGAGGCGGAAAGCAGAGCAGAGGTTAGTGATGTTTGAATTCTGGGAGATGGTAACCTGATGACCCTGTACTCCCCTCAACAGTTTAACTGATCTCTCCAATGTTCTAATATCTGACGTGCTGTTGACGGTGTCCAATGAATCCCATCCCCTTGTGTTTGGAACCTCAGCGGGCTGATCTCTGACAAGAATCTGGCTTTCTGTATCACAAGCTCGTTAAACCCCCGTATGCTAGCCTGTTGGGCCCGATCAAATGATGTGTGGATATTGAGCAACGGGACGTGGACCGATGCACATGGGAAGGACGACTCTGCCTGTTTAAGGAGTTTCAGGAGGCACTTTTTTAAGGTAGCCTCCTGATTCCTGTTGTGGCAGTTATTTAAGCCCACAGACAAAATCAAAACCTTAACTGTGATGTCCGGTTTCACCAGTTTCCTCATCAGTTCATTAAGGTGGTCCATGTTGGCCCCCGGGAAGCTATCTATTTGGAGACTCTCATCTCTGAACGATGGAATCTTGGAGAGGTTTGAGTCCCCTAAAATAACCTGGGGTTTCCTAATCCTGATGTGCCAGTCACTGGCTTTTCTGTTGCTATTGATATGCCTCAGTGGTTCCTGCACTGGTGTCTGTCTCAATGAGTTACCCTTTAGACTTAGTCTATTGACCCGGCCATCAGGCTGGTCAGATGGTGATGGTAACGGAGGGGGGCGGCGTGGAAAATAGCCTCGTGGAAGAGGTGGTGTGACTGATGTTAGGTTTAGGTCAGTGCTAGGTGTTGTACTGATGTTAAAAGACCCAGTCCCTGGATCGGCGTCCGCCGCAGAGAGACGCGGCCCTAGAGGGAGAGAGAGAGAAGGAGGATCCAGCGGCCCCGGACGGGAGGGCTCAGACTCACTCGCGTCCTCAAAGCTTAGCTCTTGAGTGGGATACGAGCGTCTCCTCATGTTGTTGCCCCCCGCCATCCGAGGCTCACCGGGCTCCCGCTCCCCAGCCCCCCCCAGCGCCACGGCCCCCCGGGCATCAGCACGAGCCCTGGGAAAAGACAGAGGATGGATCTTTGCAGTGTGATTAGTGTTATAAGCAATGGGCAATGGTGGAGATGCCCTAGGGCAAGACTCCACTTCAGGTGTTACAGTGTCTAGCGGGTGGACTAAGAAACCAGCATCTGATGGTGGTGCGGGATGGACTACTAACTGTGAGGAGGTAAGTATGTGTTGTTTTACATGCCTTGTACTAACTTCTTGTTCTATTCTAGGTGGTGGTGATTGTGACTTTTTCTTTGTCACAGATGGATGGCTTTTCTGAACGCGCTGTGGCAAGGCAGGCCAATGTTGTTGGTCTGGCCAATGTTGTTGGTCTGGCTCGGCCACAGGTGGCAATACCCGGGTTTGTAGTAGCCTGTCCTTCAGTGTGTCAATACGCCCTAGGTCCAGTTTTCTCCTATATCTATTACGCGCCCATTTAAAGGCTCTATCAAATGCTGCTACACTGTATGGTTCTAACCCCAAAAAGATTCCCTCCATTACTTTGTTATAATGTTCTGCTAAATCCAACAGGTTGGTTTCAATCCACTTCACTGTGTTTTGTTTCACCCTCTCAATGATCCATGGACCCGGGGCAGCTGGTTTTATAAATGAGGAGAGGCTTTCTACTTTCCTCTGCATGCCTACCGGAACAGATTTTTCTATCTGGCATTTCTCTAAAATTGCCAAATGGTGAGTGGACTGCATGAGTCTGAAATACTGTTTAGATAAAATCAGTTCACCCCTGTCTATGGGAGGGTAGCTACTCTGTCTCGGCTGTGTTTCAGTTCTAGCACTAAAGCGGTTGGAGAAGTGCGACCCTGCAGCCCTGCCACGAAAAGCCATCAGAGAAGCTAAGTCAAAGTCAAAACTCACTGATTGTAAGTGTTTCTCAGGGAGAATTAAACCAAAACTAAACTTACGTCAGAGACTGGAGAAAAATCCAAAGAGAGATGGAGAGAGGAGAGAGATGTATACTTTGACTGGAATAGATAGGCCGCAGTTGCGAGCCTGCTAAAATCACCTGGTTTACCAGAGAGATTTAGCCTGTGTGTCTTAACTAAAGGCCCACTAAATGAGCCGCACTCACGGTTAGCTGTGTGTTAAAGTTAAAGTTGTCAGAGGGATAAGAAAAATCAGGTTTTAAACAAAATACCAAGTACTACCCAAATTCAAAAAAGCACAAAAAGAAAATAAACTTAAATAAAGGAAAATAAACAAACAATTTAAAAAAACAAAAAAACAAAACCAGATGTATTCAAGGATGAGCCTAGCATAGGCCCATTCTCATTTGCACAATGTTCTTATGATTGTTTCAGTTTTTTAGAAGAGACACCGTGCAACTAATAGCCTTCACAGGTGTCACTCATCAAGGCAGTCTTTAAAACAAATAGTAAAACAGTCCAGCGTCTGCACCTACAGTATCATCAAATGTTTTTGTGAATTGTGGCTCATGAGCCCTTACTTGAGTTTGTTTCCTTGTAGCTGTTGGATTAGTCCTTAGCAGGTTTTATAATCCACAGAAGCGAAAAAATCCCAGAAAGATGGCCGCCACCATGTGGTTTGGAAAAGTTTGGAGAAGATGTTAATCCATTTGTTTTCCCACCAAGTGGACCGGTTATTCCATGGACCTGTAGGGAAAAGTCTTCAAAGCAGTCCAAAGGACTTGACAAAAAAAGGGGGGTTAAAAGATGCGTGACTACCCGAGCGCTTTCGACTTGTCAGTCTTCATCAGGGGTTTTGCGGCAATGATCCTCTGAAGGCCTCTATATAGAGGTGAGCCTGGCAGAGTGGGCGTTGACCTGCAGAACCCAAAAGGTCAGCTGGTCCACCTAGCTTCTTGTCATTGGCCGTAGGGAAGAAGAACTATCATTGGGTAAGTAAAAAACATCATTATACAGAAAAAAACCTTACTGAATTGGGTAGTTGAAAAACACAAAAAAATATAATAATAAACAATATGTCATACTGAAATGAGGAGGGGAGAAAAAGGAAAAGGAGTGTTTTATGATGAAAGAGAAACCAGAGTGGAACTGTTTTCCAATGAGTGTTTACAGGTATAAGTGTCCTTCGTATAACCAGGCTCTGGCAAGGTTAGGTTCAAGGATAAGAGTGTGGTCCCATGTGTCCCTTGCAGGACACACAGGAACCACTAAGCACGGGCACAGGATGAAGTTTTCGTAGGATCACTTATCCTCCACTCCTCTAGTGTTTTCAGCACATCAGACCAGGATAAACACCTTGCCGGTCAGTGTGCTTTATACTGAGGGTTATGTTTTCACTGAGGGTTATGTTTTGACTGAGGGTTATGTTTTCACTGGGGGTTATGTTTTTACTGATGGTTATTTTTCACTGAGGGTTAGGTTTAGAATATTGTTAAGGTCTAGCCTATCTGATGTGAGCCCTGGGGGTTAGGGTTAGCATCGGAGCCCAGGTCACTGGAGGTTAGGTTTAGTACCAGGGGTCAGGTCTAGGTACCTCAAAAATGGCCCAAAGAGAACGGTTTTTAGAAGCGGTAAAACCAGTAAATGTCCTATAGATGCTATTAGGAGTCATAAATCGGGTCACTATGTTTCTCTCATCTACAGATACCAGCGGAGACCAGAGAGAGGTTCAACCACCGTGGAGCATCCAGCACCATCAAGAGGTAAGTCAATGTGAATAATTAACCCATTTTATTTTGCAAACTTATGCTGTTTCTTTTTACTATAGGCCAGCCGCTCTAACCCAAAAGAGAGGAGAGAGACCCCTACGAGGACCACCTGCCACTAAGCAGCAGGCCACTCTGACCACCAAGAGACCTGCTCAATGTTTACATCTATCAGTGAGGAGGATGACTATCTCCTCGCTATGTAAAAAGCCCAGGTACACTCAATCATTTTCAAAAAACACTAAGAGATTTTTTCAACACCAGAGGAGACTGTTAGCTTGAGATTTATTTAAAATAAATATTTCATATATGAAAAACAGTTTGTTTTTGTCCTAGGGTCTGGAGACCGCCGGAGAGGGCTGCTGACCCCCGCTTCAGCTCGCTGGAACACGCTGCAGAGTCCCACTGTCAGTGAGCAACGCCCCAAGCTAAGTGCTATTTGTTGGGGAGGGAAGGGAAATAAAGTGCTTCAATCACCAATAAAGGTGCACACGCAAACCACAATACAAAAGGTCACATGGTGACCACAAGAAGACATACATATCTTATTTAACATATATAATTTATTAAATATAATTTATTAAATAAGTGTCTAGATATAAAACCATTCTCTGTGTATTCACACTGCACACTTGTAAGGATAAAAAAAGTGCTTAAAATGACGCCAACGCCGCGTGGCTTAGGGGAAAAAGGTTGCTCACTGTCTACATGGGAATCTAATGCTCCAGTCTTTGTCTTTACAGATTTCAGTTCCCTTCAACTGAAAGAGCGCCGAGGGAGAAGCCCATCCGCACGCGTACACCAGAAAAGTGCCATTAGACTGTTGGGAGATGAAAAATGGTTATTTGTAGGCAGCTTGCCAGACTACCTACATGTTCAATAAAAATTGACCTCTTTGTGTCTGAAATCTCGTCAGTCTCCTCCTGTGAAGAACAAAAAATCTCCATTGTTTATTTATGTCCCTCCTAATCATAGCCCTACAAGAGAGAAGGAAAACGAGAAACACAGGGAAATTGACCATGCTAATGATAAATGGTTGTGTATGTGTTAGACATGAAAATGTTTACAGGTTCACGCAGAGTTCACCAGCAGCTCGGGGGCTCCACACCATACGTCTCATGTGTGCTGAGGCGTCGGCCTTCTGTCTGTCCCAGGATCATTTAAACCCATCGGATGGCAGGTGTTAAGTTTAGCCACCCAGACCCGTTCGAAATGTTTTCTCTGAGCATTAGACCATAGTGTCGCTCCTTCCAAGCCTGTCGCCACCCAAGCCCTGCAGTTTCCCCCACGAAAATGACCATATAAAATGTTCTCAATATCCCCCTTCAGTGTGTGATAGTGATGCTGTTTTAGCCGTTCTAGAAGCGTGTTACGTGTCTCACCCACGTACAGTATGTTACAAGACAGACACCGAATACAGTACACAAGGTTTTTCGTAGTCAGTGTGAGTGACTGTACGATCGGCACACCCCTCTGCGAGAGCTCGTTGAACACGTACGTAAGTTGTTTAAAGAAAGGTGGGTGCGTTGCGCTCTCACCGCGTTGCCGCTCACCTTTCATACGTGCTCTGACTAGGAGATCTCGCAAGTTCTTATTCCGCCTCTGTGCAGTGATGAACCTGTGTCCAGCAAGCTCAGCATACTGTGAGGCGGTCTCACGAAAGTGCGCCGACACCTTGCTCCTAAACTCAAGCGCTGCCGTGGAGTATGTAATGACAAAGGGGATTAGCGGACCCTGCTGTTCAGGAGTGGGATCGAACGCGCCCGTGTTGGTAATATACATCGCCGTGACCTCGTCCCTGATCTTACGGAGGAAGCGTGCGGAATAGCCACGAGGCCTCAGCGCTGCAAAGAGGATCTGGGCTGCTGTTTCGACGTCACTCCTGAAGGTACAGATGCGGAAAAAACGTATAAGTTGAGATTTAATTAATCCTCTAAAGGTGTGCCGCGGGTGAAAGCTGGTTTTATGAAGCAATGCGTGACGGTCTGTGTCCTTGAAAAATACTTTTGTGGCTAGCCGTTTAGTGCCTGTACTAGAAGATGTTGATGTGAATGAAACCTCTGTGTCGAGGAACTGTAGTTTCAGTGGGCTTATCTCGTGTTTGATTTTAATCCTAGGGTGATGACTATTCAAAACAGCGACAAATTCTAAGAATTGCGCTTCGGTGTGTGTCCATAAACCAAACAAATCATCAAGATAACGGAGATACAGTAGCGGTTTGAGAGTGCATTTTTTGAAAGCCTCACTCTCCCAATCAGCCATGTAGAGGTCTGCATAGGCTGGCGAATACTTTCTACCCATTGCACACCCACACACCTGTAGATAATAATTGCCATTAAACTCAAAGTCATTTCTAGTTAATGTTAGTGTTAACAGTTCTAGCAGCTGTGCACCGGGGCGCATGTGGTCAGGGTATTTAGCGAACGCTGCGCGCACCGCTCTCACGCCCAGGTCAGTCTCTATGTTTGTATATAGTGAATCTACGTCAGCGGAGAATAGTAATGTGTGCGCGGGGACAGAGAGATTACGCAATAGTGATACAAAGCTGTACGTGTCTTTTATATAGCTAGGATGTCTGTGGGAGATGGGGTTCAAAAAATGGTCTATATACTCAGCCACCCTGTATGACTCTGAGCCGCAGTCGCTAACTATGGGTCTGCCTTTAGGTAGAACGTGCGGGATGGTCCACGACTCTGGCGGTTTGTGTATCTTAGGCAGCAGATAAAACACCCGATGTCTAGGGTCGTCCGGACCATACAGATATAGCTTTTGCTTTTTTTTAAGAAAGCCCAGTGTGGTTATCCTATCAATGCATTCTCTCACAAGTGATTGGGTCTCAGTCATCATAGACTCGGTCAGAGGCACATAAAATGTTTCGTCCCCGAGCTGCCGGTGAGCCTCGCGAAGATAGTTAGCCCTGTCTTGTATGATTATCTGACCCCCCTTGTCAGCTGGTTTAACCACCACATCCTCATTAGAGGATAAATCCCTCAGCTCACGTCTCTGCATGGCAGAAGATGTTATGCCTGGATTCCTGTGCAGGTGAGAAAGCATTAAAGGCCCGGCGGTCTTTGATAATCAAAGCCTGGATGAGAGGTGAGACTAAGTTGAGTTCAGGTTCCCAGGTGGACGGGCCTGTAAATGGTAAGTGGTTGTCATCACTCTCAAAATCAAAATAGTCCATTATTTTTAATCTTCTGTGATAAAGATGTAAATCACGCTGTAATTCTGTCTTGTCTAATCCTTA